>NW_007729256.1:201106-211751 GCF_000696425.1 Galeopterus variegatus | reverse complement strand
AATTATTTCAAGTGTAATTTTGTGAGGGTGTAAAATAAGTTTAGATAGTTTTTAGCTTGTCAGAACAAAATATTTTCTCCTTCTTAAATAAGGCATGCCCTAAATAATGAACTATGTTTTGAAAAATTGTAATTTATCTTTTTTGAAACTTTATGTCCCTTTCTATGAAGGCAGAGAACATGTAAATGGAATCCTTTTTATAGGTCTCTCTGAACAAGGTAGGAGATCATCTACTTATTATATAAAAACTGAATCATAAGGGTTATTTAGATCTCTTAGTTCTTGATTAAGGGCCTAGGAAAAATAGGAAAGTGTCTCAATGAACCCCTGGGGCCTAATTGTCCAATGTGTTGTCCACTTGGATAAAGGAAAAAAGGTATTGACTGTCCTCATATAAGGAAACACTGAAAAAGGTGGAGCAATAATCCACTACAATGAATCAAGTGGTTGGGGGAAATTGATGACAGAATAGTGTTTGGGTTAGGTACTAATGGGAAGTAAGGGATAGCAATTTTATTTACGTCCCTGAGATCTTGAGTGTATCAATATATTTGTCCATTTGGTTTCTTTACTTGCAGGACAGGAATGTTACAAGGGCTAGTGCATGTTATGAAAGGCCATTGGATATAAGGCCCTTGATTATAAGTTTGAGGCCTTCCTTTGCTTGTGACTTCAAGGAATATTGGGAAAGTTTGGGTAACAATTTGATAGGATCTATCTAAATTTAATAGATTCTGCTCCAGTTATTTTTCCCTTAAACCAAAAACCATAAAAAGAAACAAAGAAGGCCATTTTATAATGGTAAAGGGATTTATCCAGCAAGAAGACATAACAATCATAAATATATATGTACCCAACACTGGAGCACCCAGATATGTAAAGCAAACACTATTAGACCTGAAGAGAGACATAGGCCCAAATGCAATAATAGTTGGGGACTTAAATACCACTCTGTCAACAATGATTGCATCATCCAGGCAATAAGTCAACAGACAAATGCATGATTTAAATCACACCATAGACCAATTGGACTTGGCAGATATCTACAGAACATTTTATTCAACAACTACAGAATATGCATTCTTCTCATCAGCACATGGAACATTCTCTAGGATAAGGTACACATTAGGTCAGATATTAAGTCTCAACAAATGTTAAAAAATTGAAATCATTTCAAGTATGTTTTCAAACCACAACAGATTAAAACAAGACATCAACAAGAAAAAAACTCTGGAAACTATACAAACACATGGAAATTAAACAACGTGCTCCTGAATAACCTATGGGTCCAAGAAGAAATTAAACAGGAAGTCAAAAAATTTATTGAAGGTAATGCAAATAATGACACATTGTACCAAAACCTGTGAGATACTGCAAAAGCCATACTGAGTGGGAAGTTTATTGCAATATATATACTTACATTAAAAGAATAGGAAGATTTCAAATAAACAACCTGACACTGCAGCTCAAAGAACTAGAAAAACAAGAGCAATCCACTCCTGAAATTAGTACTTGGAAAGAAATAATTAAGATCAGAGCAGAACTAAATGAAATAGAGACCCAAAAAATGATACAAAAAGATCAATGAAAAAAAAAGTTGGTTTTTTTAGAAGATAAACATAGTAGACAAACCATTAGCTAGGCTACCAAAAAAATAAATAAATAAAACAGAAATCCAAAATAAAAAAATCAAAAATGAAAAAGGAGATATTACAACTAATACCACAGAAATAAAAAGAATCATTAGAGACTATTGTAAACAACTAATGCCAACCAATATGAAAACCTGCAGGAAATGGACAAATTTCTGGGCACATACAAACTACCAAGACTGAACCAAGAAGAAATAAAGAACATAAGTAGACCAATAACAAGCAAGGAGATTGAAGCAGTAATCAGCTGTCTACAAACAAAGAAAAGGTCAGGACCAGATGGCTTTATTGTTGAATTCTACCAAACCTTTAAAGAGTAATTAATACCAATTCTCTTCAAACTACTCCAAAAAATTGAAACAGAGGCCATTCCCCCAAATTCATTCTAAGAGGTCAGCATCATCCTGATGTGAAAACCAGACACAGATACAACAAGAAAAGAAAACTACAGACCAATATCTCTGACGAACATGGACACAAAAATTCTCAATAAAATATTAGCAAATGGAATGTCAGCACATCAAAAAAATTATGCATCACAATCAAGTGGGAGTCATCCCAGGGATGCAAAGATGGTTTAACATATGCAAGTCAATAAATGTGATATACCACATGAACAAAATCAAGGACAAAAACCATATGATCATCTCAATAGATGCAGAAAACGCATTTGGCAAAATTCAACATCTCTTCATGATAAACATTCTCAGCAAATTAGGTATAGAAGGAAATTATCTCAATACAACAGAAGCCATTTACACCAAACCAATTTCCAATATCATCCTGAATGGGGAGAAGCTGAAAGCTTTTTCATTAAGGACGGAAAGAAAATAAGGATGCCCACACTCATCACTCCTATTTAACATAGTATTGGAAGTACTAGCCAAAGCAGTCAGGCAAGAGAAAGAAATAAAGGGCATCCAGGTCAGAAAAGATGAAGTGAAATTGCTCCTGTTTACAGATGATATGATCCTATATATAGAAAAAACTAAAGACTCTACAAAAAAAAAACAAAACTCTTAGAGTTGATAAATTACTTTAGCAGAGTTTCAGGATACAAAATCAACATGCAAAACTCAGTAGAATTTTTAAACTTCAACAACAAACTAGCAGAAAAAGAAAAAAGAAAGCAAGCTCATTTACAATAGTCGCTAAAAAAATAAACTACCTAAGAATCAATTTAACCAAGGATGTGAACAATCTCTACAATGAGAGCTACAGATCACTGCTGAAAGAAATTAAAGAAGACATAAAAAGATAGAAAGACATTCCATGCTCTTGGTTTGGAAAATAAACACTGTGAAAATGTTCATACTACTCCAAGTGATCTACAGATTCAATGTGATCCCCATCAAAATACCAATGACATTCTTTGCCGAAATGGAAAAAACAATCCTAACATCCATATGGAATAACGAAATACCCCAAACAGCCAAAGAAATCCTGAGCAAAAAAAAAAAAAGCCAGAGATATTACACTACCTGTTTTCAAATTATACTGCAAAACAGCATGGTACTGGCATAAAAATAGACACTTGGAGGAATGGAACATTATAGAGAACCCAGAAATCAACCCACATACTTACAGCCAACCGATCTTCAACAAAGGCACCAAGAACATACATTGGGGAAAAGACTGCCTCTTCAATAAACAGTGCTAGGAAAACTGGACATCCATATGTAGAAGAATGAAACTAGATCTGTACCACTTGCCATATACCAAAATCAACTCAAAATGAATTAAAGACTTACGTATATAAGACCCAAACTAAAATACTCTTTAAAAACATCATAGGGGAAACACTTCGGGAAGTAGGATTGGGTAAAGACTTTATGAATAAGACAGGCAACAAAAGAAAAATAAACAAATGGGATTACCTCAAACTAAAAATCTTCTGCACAGCCAAAGAAACAGTTAACAGAGTAAAAAGACAACCTACACAATGGGAGAAAATATTTGCAAGCTATGCATCCAGCAACTTAACAGCAATAAATAAATAACTTGATTAAGAAATGGGCAAAGGACCTGAATAGGCATTTCTCAAATGAAGATATACAAATGGGCAACAGACACATAAGGGAAATGCAAATCAAAACCACATTGAGATATCATCTTACCCCAGTTAGACTGGCTATTATCAAAATGACAGAGAATAATAAATGCTGGAGAGGATGTGGAGAAAGGGTAACCTTCCTACACTGTTGATGGGACTGCAAATTGGTGCAGCCATTATGGAAAACAGTATGGAGATTCCTCAAACTGTAGGTAGAACTACCATATGATCCAGACATTCCATTGCTGGGTATATATCCAAGGAAAGGAAATCATCATGTTGGAGGGATATTTGCACTCCCACGTTTATTGCAGCTCTGTTTGCAATAGCCAAGAGTTGGAACCAACCTAAATGCCCATCGTTGGACAACTCGATAAGGAAAATGTGCTATATATACACAATGGAATACTATTCAGCCATAAAAAAGAATGAAATTCTGCCATTCACATCAACACAGTTGAACTTGGAGAAAATTATGTCAAGTGGAATAAGCCAGGCACAGAAAGAGAATTACTGCAGGTCTTCACTCATAAGTGGGAGCTAAAAAAAAATAAACAAATAAAAAAAGAAAGAAAGAAAGCTAAAAAAATCCCAGTAATGCGTTGAACTTTCAAAAGAAGAGAACAGAACTGAGGTTACCAGAGGTGGGAAAGAGAGGGGGAAGCGGGGTAAGGGAGGAATTAGTAAATCACCATGAAAAACTATTACATTGTATAATGTTGAATATATTAATTATCCTGATTTGAGCATCATGTATTGCACACAGGTATTGATATTCAACTGTGTACCCCACAGATATGTACAATTAACTATGTTTCAATAAAAAATAAATAAAGCACTGATTCATTCAAGAAAAAAAAGGAATGGAGTACTGATACATGGTACGACATGGATGTACCTTGAAAATATTATATTAAGTAAAAAAAGCCAGTCACAAAAGACCGCATATTGTATGATTTCATTTCTATGGAATGTCCAGAATAGTCAAATTCATAGAGACATAAAGTAGATTGTTTGCTTGGGGCTGGAATGGTTGGGGAGAAACGGAGAGTAACTGTTAACAGGTATGGGATTTCTTTTGGGGATGACAAAAATGTTCTAAAAATGATTGTGGTGATGGTTGCATAATTCTGTGAGTATACAAAGAACCGTTGAAAGTGAAAAGCCATTTTAAAGAAGTGAATTATATGATATACATACAAATTATATATCAAGGAATCTGTTATTTAAAAAAGAGAAAGAGAGAAAAGAAAAAAGCCCAACTCTAGGGATAAAATTCTAAATCCAAGGGTAGTCTTATTTGCTTTTACTGGTGACCTGCAGCAAAGTTTGTCTGAATGAATTCTAGTTGAGTGAAAACCACATGGGTCAATGAAGCAAGCTCAAAACAAGGGCTTATAGGGCCTATACCTGTGTTCTACTCCATGACAGCACTTCTTAGAAGTACAACACAAAACAGAAGCAAAAAAAGCGAGCAAAAAGAGATGAAAAGAAACGGCCTGATTCCACCAATGATGCCAAACAAATGGAAACTGATAATAAAATCCGGGTATCAAAAGGAGACTAGAAAGCCACAGAACTCAAAAGCAAAAAGAGCAGATTTCAGGCCCCATACTGACCTAACATGTCAGTGCATGCTCAACAAACTGTGTGTAGCAAGGAACAAGGGACCTAGGTGGGCACCACACCCAGTAGAGAACTGGAGTCCATGGTGACAGGCAGTGCAGACAGTATCTCTGTGGAAGCTTCAGGAAAACTAAGGAAATAAATGAAGATCGTACATATGAAAGCAAACAGATGCTATTTATTCAGAGCTTGCTATAGCAAGGGAGCTAGCCACCATCACTGTGTTTGCAGAGACTCAAATGCAGGTAGGGGGGTGAGAAAGCTTTACAGTGGGAAAAAAGGGGAGATTTTCAGGTATGCTCTGATTAGATCTTGGCGTGGAGAAGCTGAAGGCAGGATAACTAGAAGTGGAGCATTTTATCAGTTGGGAAGCATATTTGGCTTCCTCTAATCGCTCTTGAATTGGAAGCAGGGGCAAAAATTGGAGAAGCTAACTCATTGGCCAAGTCCTAACTGTTCTGGATCATTTGCTGCAGAGGTTATGGTTTGGTTTCCTGAACTGCAGAACGTGTGGGTCATAGTTGTATCGCCATATGGTCTGGCCATTGCCCATTTGTATGTTGTTTCTCACAGTGGAATCTTGGCATTGTAGATACTAAAAAACACCTGCCTGGGGGATGATATTTCATTTTTTAGCTACGAAGCTAGCAGTCATGCAAAAGCAATATTTGTTCATACAATACTATAAACTTTTTATGTACTTTCAAATGCATATTTCTCCCTTTTATCCTTACAACAACATTGTGATCCTGAGAGGTTTATTTCCTAAATGGATTTGGGTTGCAATCAGGATTAGATCATAATACAGAGTTGTTTGTAATATATAGCTTAAATCGTCTGGTATAGACATCACCTGTAATGGTTTAAAATAAATATTTTGGGTTTCATACCATGATAAAGGATCTGCCCCAATTGCTTCTAATTTCATAGCTTAAATTTAGGATAAAATTTTGAAAGAAGAGTTATAGCTCCCTTCAAATGCCTACAAGGCTGTCATGTGGAAGAAGGATTAGGTTTATTCCTACGACTCTAGAGAGTAGAACTAGTGCAAGTAAGTGGAAGAGAGGGAGATCTCAATAAAGAATGTGAAATATCTTTCTAATCATGAGACACTTGCCCCCAAAAGAAAGTGAAAGAGCCAGTTTCTCACCTCTTATAGTATTTAAGTAGGACTCCATGATCCTACATCTCCACAGAGTGCTTGAACTGACCATGCCAGCTAAACTTGAAAGCCTTCATAAATTTTAAGTTTATGAAATCTTGTTAAAGTTTGAAAAGAAGCATAAACATTTTCAGTACAGCAGTTTAAAGTCATTTATATTCTAGATGAAACTATTATGTTATGTTTCTTTAAAACGGTTAGCTCTGTTTTAAATTTTAACCCTAGACTCTTCTTTGAATCTTTTCAGTACAGCAGTTTAAAGTCATTTATATTCTAGATGAAACTATTATGTTATGTTTCTTAAAAACGGTTAGCTCTGTTTTAAATTTTAACCCTAGACTCTTCTTTGAATCAGCATTTTTGCCCATACGCCCAAGTGTTTTCAGGAACATTTTTTTTAAGTGAAAATTGTCCTAATGACAAACTTTCATTAGCATTGTTTTCTGATTGCACAGTTATAAGATTTTATACCGATGTATTGCATTCATTTTTGATGTTTTAATAAATTGTAAGAATTCAATGAGGTAAAAAATTTTTTTAAATCCTACCTTCTTTTAAATGGTAAATAGTAGGATTTAATCTGTAATATTAAATCTTTGAATAAGATCTTTTTCTTCTTTGTGGCTTCTTTTTTAATATTCCTTCAGGTTGAACACAATTATATTCTTTTCTAGCTTACAAATAACTTGAAACAAATACATCAGTGAGTCCTCTTGGACACCTAAATCTTTGTTTAATGTTCTCCGAGGACTTCCGATGGATCCTCTTCTCGCCCACTCCTTACCTGCCTCTTTAACTATTTAAATCCAATCCCCTAATTTTTGCTAGAAGGGTATTTTCTTTTTATGATGGGCTGTGGTTTCTGTCTTTTTAGAAACACTTTAGAATCCCACGGATTCTCCTAGAATCTGAAAGAAGTCATTGCAGAAGTAAAGTAGGCAAGAGGCTGGGGTGGAAAGAAATGCATTCTGCACATATCTAGTTACTGAGTCGTCTTTGACAACTTCCGGGACCAGACTTCAGGTGGTGCTGGAAATTGTCCTCTTCACCATATCTATTTTTTTATGACTGTACATATTTACATTCATACACATATGACCAGGGAGAGAGAACGTGATGACGTGAAGCTCTTCGTGGAGAATATGAGGTAATAAGGACATAAAACAGGTGTCTGAGAAAGGGTTCTATTAGAAAAGGGAGAGTAGAGAACAACAGATATTCAGCAGGTAGCAGCCTGGAAAAGCAAACTCGTGCACCCTCTTGGGGAACAGGCTCTTTTGCTTTCTATTTCTTCGCCTGCGGTCAGGGAGCACGTTTACTTGAAACGGACCGAATTTCCTCCTCGATAGCTGGTCAGGTTAATTCTTCGAGACTAGTGCATATTTCTTTTTAATATTTCCAATGCTTTTATTGTTGAGGTTCAGAAAGAAGAGATCGGCCGAAATTCTGGCTGGGCACATGGGGGATTCTCGGTGATGAGAAAGGTGGGATTTAGAAGCTGGAGAAGAAAGCAGCAACTCTCAGCCCCCACATCTCCCGTCCCCCCTACTTTCTACCCGTGACCACCCTAGGAGACCCCAGGCAGCAGCATCAATATTTGATCGGCCCTTCGCCAGCGCGCTACCAGCACACACCGGCGGGGCTTGCCAGGCATCGCCGCGCTGCGAGAAAGCCGGCGCCCGGCCCTGCACCAGGCTCTGGAAGGACCAGCTCCTGCACTCGCCCCCTCCCCAGCGTGGCTCTGCTTCGGGGCCGGGGCGCGGCGCCCACCATGCACGGCTGCCCGCGGCTTGCGCTGCTCTGCGCGCTGCCCTGGCTCCTGCGGGCGGCGGCGCCCGGGCACCCCTCAAAGCCCCCGACTCAGACTCCCGCACCGCGCCGCGAGCCCAGCGACCCTGCCAGGGGCGCGGATTTCGATCACGTCTACAGCGGGGTGGTGAGCCCGAGCACCGAGAACATCTACTCCTTCAACTACACCAGCCAGCCCGGCCAGGTAAGACACTAGCTCCCCTCGCTCCATTCCTAGAACTTGCCGGATTTCGGAGCCCCATCCCTGCTTTGGGTGCCACTGGGAATCGACCTCGGGAGACCTGAAGGACGGGAGGGACCCTCATTGCCTCTTCCTTCCGAAGCAATCGCTGCCCTGCTGGAGCTGTCGCAATCAGCCTCAGGGACAACTCCGCTGTACCTCGCGCCTCCGCCGGCCTGTCGCTGGCATTTCTGGGCTTTGCAGAGGCGCTAGTTCCCCGCACCGTCTGCGGGTCCAGACTCCCTGCTTGGGCTTTTTTCTGCAAAAGTCGCGATTTCTAGGGTTGCAAGGGGCGGGGGGGAGGGGGAGAGGACCACTCCTCTGTTTCTAATCCCATGCGGTGAAGGAACCTTATTTCATTTGGACCATTCAGCAAGACCTTTCTATTTCATAGCGCATGGGGAGGGAGAGCTGCTCAAAATCTAAAATGGAAATCATGTGAGGAATGGACGGAAGCTGCAGAACCTCTGAGTATTCAGTAGTCATTTCCTGCGTTTCTGTATCGTTGTCACACATATGTGCTTCAGAGAAGCCAGTAGATTCGATCAAAGACATTGGAACTGCAGCCATCAGCTGATCTATGGAGATTTTGATTTTAAATAAGGGTAGATAATTATGTGAAAGTTTTAGACCTATTTCTGACAAGAATTGAGGTGAGACAAGCGGGGGGGGGGGCTATTCAGTAACTATCCGTTTGACATATAAACTCTGATTATATAATGCAAGCAAAGGCATATACAGCAGTTCCCTTTTTTCCTCTAATATGGTACTCTCTGGAGCACAAAAAAGAAAAAAGGCGGGGGGAGAGAAAACTCCTCAGTGTACCTGCCTCTGGATCTTTTTCAATATGAATGTGCTTATGTATCTCTTACCATGCCTATATTCCCTACTCCCTCGGGAAATTCCAACCAGACCATTGGGATACCACATATGCAGAGAAAACTCCTCAGTGTACCTGCCTCTGGATCTTTTTCAATATGAATGTGCTTATGTATCCCTTACCATGCCTGTATTCCCTACTCCCTCGGGAAATTCCAACCAGACCATTGGGATACCACATATGCCTCTGATTCTCACTCAGGATGGGAACTGGAAAACCTCATAGCTTCATATAGTGAGATAGGTGTGTACTGAGTGGAAGGCACCAATGTGCCTGTCATTACTCCCAGACATCTTCCAGCTGTGTGCCCTGAGAAAGTGCCCTGAGTGCCCCATCTCCCGTCTGGCACCAAATCCTATGGTGCTGTCACCATGGCAGCACAGCTCTCACCCTGCCCCATCCTCAGGTAACCTTCAGATGCGTGTCCTGTACTGAGCAGAGTGGCTGTGTGGAGAGCCATTCCACTGTAGACAAGTGGGAGGGGGCAGTTTTTGTTTCTCAAACCCTACATCACCTACCTCTTCCTCTCCGATGTGGGGTACTCACTAGCTGACTGACATATTACACACAAGAAGTGTTCCTAGCCCTGTGATTGGCTGGAAACAGATATAAGTCTGAAAAACCCCATGATCTCTGGGGTGTAGTGTTAAGTTCCCCTTAAATCATTGGTAAGGAAACTAAAATGACATGTGTAAAGTAAACCCTGACGTCAGGCTTTGGTATTTCTTTCAGTTCTGCTTAGAAATAGACTGCTTTTGAAATGTTGCCTGTGCCTTTTCCCCATTAGTATTGTGTGAGTCCCTCCACTAGAGCACGGGTTACACTGTTTGCAGCTCAGAACACCCACTTGACTTTCCTAGTAAACCTGGAGATATTGAAGTCAGGGGCACAGTCACATTCATCTCTGTATCCCAACACCTAGCACAGTGCATGGAATGTAAGAAGTTTATAAATGTTTTTGCAAAAATGAATAAATAAGTGAAGAAAAAGGTTAAAGAACCTTTAGGTAAAGTTAAGTAAAATAAAATACATACTGTTTTCAATTTACGTGGGATAATTTCAGATAAAAACAATTTTTTTCATAAAACAAATTTCGTTTTCCAGAAAAACAAAATTTTTTTTTTTTTTTTTTTTTTGTCTTTTGTCTTTTTTCCGTGTCCGGCAACGGATCGCAACCCTCAGTGTTGCCCCCGTACCGGACCGGGGACCGGCAACGGGATTGCAAGCCTCGGTGTTGCTCCCG
>NW_007729256.1:190963-200437 GCF_000696425.1 Galeopterus variegatus | reverse complement strand
AAAAAAAAAAAATTTTTTTTTTTTGGAAAACAAAATTTTTAAAAATTATTCTATTATGCCCTCTCTACTGTGCCAATTGTGCCTGTATGTATGTCAAAATGTCCTTCATTTTATGAAACAATGGTGATAATTAGATTTTAAATCTTTGCGTAATACAACAAAGTTAACAACCCCAAGCAGTCCCTAGAATTTTCATTAAAATGTTAGTAATCTGAAACATAAAAAGTTGGGAACCATGGGACTGGCAAATAATACATATTTTAATTTTTTTGATGCCAGCCTGCATCTATAGAAGCCAGACGTCCTCAAATCTTACAGCTTTCTGGAACCGATCTTTAATATGTAAATAAGATAGTGGAACCCTCAACCTACTTACTATGGGAAATTGCCCTCCACTCCCTCCAGCCAATATCCCTGTTGATTTTTCCGGAGATGGCATTTTCTTGATCTGTCTGTCCAAACCATTACTCACAGTTTCTATTGATGACTTTCTCTCTTCTTGGTCCTTTTTGCTCCAGTTGGATACCAGCAGCCCCTCCTTCTAATACCATGAACACAAGGCTGTTGAATCTAGCAGAATTTTCCTGATGGTTTGGAATAACATAAGAGAATTACAACATAGCACAGGATATGTGATAGATTAAATCAGAAATCTAGGCAACACTGTTCTGACAATTTACCAGCTATCCCCCCAGAGGCAGGACTGGGGAGGATTTCAAGGTAGTAGCCTCTCTTTCAGGCCCTGGTTTGTTACCATCTTCTTGGTCATACCCTCACTCCCACCCCCAAATGCTGGCCTCTACCCTCTAAACTTGTTACTCTCCTATGTTGAGCAATTTTTGCCTCCATTGCCAGCCCCAAATTCACTAAGTAGCTCTGCTAAATAAAGGTCTATGATCTCAGATCTATGATCTCCAAAGCAGAAGCTTGGACATGACTGTTTTTCCTCTAACCTGAACAAAGTCTTGGTCAGGCAGGGCTCCCTCCCATGCAGGGCCATTTCTGTTACCCCTCTTGAGTGCAACAAAGAATTTGGGTTGGGGGGGGGGAAAGTCTAGTTTTTTGAGCTCACATCTTTTTTTCCTTTCTTTTCAAGCCATTGTTGCTTGCCATTGTTTTCCTTTTGCCTTGGAGGAGAAAGTCTATGCTAAGTTTAGGCTTTGGTAAAAGGAAGAAGCCCTTGTGGGAGTCATTGCTCCTAATCTTTCTCGAGAGCCACTACATCTCCCGTCCCAGAGAACTGTGTATCCCAAGCTCGCTCGTGTCATGCTAGTTTGCTACACTCAGCACCAGGAAAAGTCTCATATGCCTCCCAGGCATAGAGTAATATAAATATGAAGTTGTCATTAAAAAAAAACACTGAAATAATGGCATGCCTGGTTTGAAGAATAATTAAAATAATGATCAAAGGTACAGGTTAGACAAGATCATGGTTCAGTTCATTTCTCTGGAGAGGAATTACCCGGAGACTCCCTTTGAGGGGAGTTGGCCACACTGTGCAAACAGGGTGTTCTATAACCACAGGGCTCAGCTAAACTAGAAGGAAATCACCTTGTTGGGAAAGTAGCCAGAGACATGTTTGACTGGGACAGAGGGCACAAACACAGGTTTACCAGGAAATGAGAATACCCTTGTAGGGACAGGTGGCAGCAATAATCAGATGTTTCTATTTGAGCTAGATGACGATAAGAACCCATTAAATAAAAATCTAACCACTGTGCAACAGGCTGTCTTCTCTGAGGGTTTCAGTAACAGAATTCATTGCTTGCCATAGATTTTTTAATTTGAAATGTTTCTCCAGAAATATTTTTCTTATGCTGTTTATTACACTGAGATATTTATCTTTTAATAACATATACTACAGTTTTCTATGCCCAAGGAACAATCCTTGGCCTTATTAATATCAACCAGTAATTTTATATCTAGAACCAGTTATACCAGTCTCTTGGATCTAGATTCAAAAAGCCTACCCAGTCCTCATGAGCAATGAAATACATATCTGGACACTCCAGTGGTAACTTCTAGCTATATACATTACTAGCTCCATAGAAGAACTAAAAACTTTGATGTGATAGCCTCAGTTCTCCCATCTTGCATAGGGAATGCTTGCTTTTTGTGTACTGAGGCCAAGAATATCCCCTGCTGCCCTCCCACGGCCTCTTGCTGAACTGGACTAGCACTCGTCAAAGGAAAGAATCATCTCCTTAGCACAATATCTGGATGATTGGTCATTGTCTCAGTCCATTTTGGTTGCTATAACAGAACACCATAAGCAGATCTAATGTCTGGTGAGGACATACTTTCTGGCTTGTACCTTCCCACTGTACCCTCATATGGCCAAGAGAGCAGAGAGAGCAGCAAGATCTCTCAAGTTTCTTTTTATAAGGGCACCAGTCTGACCATGAAGGCTCCACCCTCAACCTAACCACCTCCCAAAGGCCCCATTTCCAAATACCATCATACTGGGGATTAGGTTTCAAAGTGTGAATTTGGGGGGAATATATTCAGTCCATAGCAGTCACCTCCCACATTTTTCTCTGTGGCTCTGAAAAGAGGACCTCAGTTTGTCATAGGGTGTTTAGAGGTTGACATTACTCCAGTTATGGGTCTGATATTATGGAAGACCTGCCTTCTGCCTGCTCAGACCTGATCATCCTGTGCTAAACTGTATAATGGATCCTGTAAGTCTGCTGTCCAGTGTGGTAACCACTGTCCACATGTGGCTATCGAGGACTTGAAATGTGACTAGTCTGAATTGAGATGTACTGTGTTAAGTGTAGAATACACACCAAATTTTGAGGAACTTACTAAAAAAATAAAGTAAAATGTGTCATTAATATTTTTATTATGTGTTTAAATGATAATATTTTCAGATATACTAGATTAAATAAATGATATTCATAAAATTTACTTCACCTGTTTCTTTTTACTTTTCTAATGTAGCTACTAGAAGATTTTAAAACACATATATAGCTCACATTTTATTTTTATTGGACAGCACTGCTCCAAGTATGAAACTTTAGAGAAGTCATATGTCCACACATAGCTTTGTTAGAAGAAATGAGGCTTGAAAAGGTCATAATAGATGAGTAGAATTTCTATAGGCCGAAAAAAAGGGAAAATGCATTTCAGATATAGAAAGATATGTCTGATTTCTTTTTTGGCAAGACTACGAAGTCATATGTCCACACATAGCTTTGTTAGAAGAAATGAGGCTTGAAAAGGTCATAATAGATAAGTAGAATTTCTATAGGCCGAAAAAAAGGGAAAATGCATTTCAGATATAGAAAGATATGTCTGATTTCTTTTTTGGCAAGACTACGTCAGAGGTGGTTCTCCAGGAGATACATTATGTCTGGTTGTCTCCTTTTTGATGATTAGCCACAATTGCTCATCATTGACGAGTTTCATGAACTCATTCGGAGCAGTAAGATGATGATATTTTAATTCTATCATTTATTTTTCATTTTATGATCTGGAATACTTCTATAATGAGAAACTTCTCCTCATCAGCTATTTGGTTACATTAAGGTACTGTTTGTGAAGGACACATGAAAAATGCTTCATTTTTTATCTTTATTTACCAATTTTCAAAATAATAAGTTGTTCTCCTAGCATCCTATAATAATGATCAATGAGATTTTATTTAGTATAATCATGAGCTTATGGATATAAATATATTTGTGTATCTCTATCCTTTGCAGGTATTACCCTTATTTAAGTTCAAATTGTTCCTTTTTGGCCAGTGAAAGACAATTCAAGTTAGCCTCTGAATTCTTTTGATAAAACCCAAGTACTCTCTTACAGCTTCCTTGCTTTCTCGCGTCAATAGTTATTCCTGTCCCCAACCTGCAATCAGCCATTTCTCCGGGAAGGTCAGGTTCCTTTGAGTGAGAAATAGTTTTTAAGGACCACATTTTGGGAACCAGAAGCCCTTATTGCTAACGGATTGGTAATTTTTTTCTAAGGCTTTTCAGTGGACAGAGCTAAGGAATACATTATATCATGAGTTCATACTTTTACTTTCAATTCACACTCAGAAGTATAGGGTTTTTAACTTAACATCATTGATATTACATGTATATTTCCTTTCTCTCATGCCTAAAATCCTGGTTCTCACCTAGATCAACTTAATTACTCATTTGCTTTATCACAAATATATGCACAACCATTTTAGATAGCAATACTAACATTACCACCAACAGTAAGATTACTGGAAACAGTTTAAGATTTATTTTTACAGTTCCTTTTAACTTAGAATATATTTCATCATGGGTGTTGAGTCAAATTACTGTGCCTCAAAGTAATGCAATATAGTTTCTTTCAGTGTAGTTATTCTATCAATTTGTTAGATTCATTTGCTACATTTTAACTTCTAAATTTTAGGGCTCGTTTTTTTTTTTTTTTTTTTTTCTGACTGGTAAGGGGATCGCAACCCTCGGCACATTGTGGTCAGCACCATGCTCAGCCAGTGAGCGCACCGGCCATTCCTATATAGGATCCAAACCCACGGCCTCCATGCTACCAGCGCCGTACTCTCCCAAGTGAGCCACGGGGCCGGCCCAGGGCTCACTTCTTAATTTTGTTTGAAAATTTAAAAAACAAAAATGCTTAAAACATGGTATATTCAAAGAAGTCTCACTTCTATCCTCGTCCTCTGAACCCCATTTCCCCTCTTCCTCTAGAGCAACTATTTAAAAAAAATAAAATGGTTTTTATAAAACAAATGTGTACTTTTATTCTAATGGTTTCCTTTTTACTAATACATTTATATAATGCCCTTAGTCTCCTTTATTCTCATCTGTTGTCTGTTAGTTCTCAACGATGAGCAATATTGAAATTAGCTGATAGCTTCTTCTCCCTCCTTTTCTTTAACCCCCAAATTTTAGTACCTGGTTAATACCTATAAAGAAATCAATGAACTTATTCTATCATATATTCTCCCCATTCACCTCCCACTTTTGGTCAGCTGTATCTGCACTGTCAGAGCATATAGCCATTATGAGCTACACTGTTTTCCTTATAACCAATATTTAGTCTTAGTTCTATAGGTACATATATACTTAAAGTTCTAGTATTTATGTTAATGTCCTCCAGCCATTTTGATTGTCTAAATCTTACTCTCCAGGAAGTAACTTAGAAAGGACTCATAGGAACAATATTCCCTTAGTTCTTTCAAGTTCATAAGTTTGTCTGCAGCTTTTGTACATGAAAGCCTGCTTGGCTGAATATAAAATCCTTGGCTCACATTTTTTCCTTTGAGTTTTAAACACAGACCTCTTTATCTTCTGGCAAAAGTGATGACAAACTGATTTTCTGTCTCTTATAAGTAACTTGATTCTTCTGCCTGGAATCCTGAAAAATTTTTTCCTTTTGCCTTTAAAGTCCAATAGTTTTACCAGACTATATCTAGTAAGTCCATTTTTCCCAGGTATGTGGTGTAACTCAGTATGTAGCTTCAATTTTAATTCAGGAAATTTTTTCTTAAATTAGAGTTTTTAGGCTTAGTTTATTCTAGTTCTTAATTATCTTCTTTAGGACTTTCTTTATACTTATGTTGACCCTTCTTTGTTGTTTTCTATAACTATCAATTTCTCTAGAATTATTCTTACTTTTGTCTTTGTTTCCTACCTGAATTTTTTCCTCCTTTCCACATTCTATTCCTAAGACATTATCAAGGTGTTTATTATATTCTTGTGCTTCTTCAAATTTGATATTCATTTATAAAATAAGTTTTAAGTTTATTTCTAATGTTTTTCTGAGTTCTGGCACTTCTTTTTCTAAACCTTTGTTTTCTCTAGTCATCTCGTTTCTGAATTTTGAAAATTCTGATTTGTGTTGTTCTTTCATAGTTTTTACAATTTTCATAATTTTAAAACTCATTTTAAAATTTTAAGCTATAATTTTCATCTATTTTATAGGTGTGACTTTCTGGCATACGTTTATTATCAGAAACGATATTTTCTGTTTCTTATTCTCTTCTACTTAATGGTGACTTTGTATGAAGTTCAACTTTGACCCTTGTGTATTGCTCATCTTATAATTTGTTCCCACCCACTCTCATTTTGGGGTTTGTTGAAATACGTTTATTATTTAGGGGTTTTTTGGTAGATGTTCTCCATGAAATTTTGGTTCTGCTATTCCAGTTGCTCTGTTTCACAGGGGATATTCAGAGAGATTCAAAATCTATGCTGCCATCGATACCATCTTCCCAGAATCCTCTACCCAATGCTTCTTTTTCTGTAACTTTTAATTTGGAAATAATTTCAAACACACAGATAAGTTAGAACAGTATAAAGAACTCCAGTATACTCTTCTCTCATATTCCCAGTTATTAACATTTTGTCAGTATCTTGTGCCTCATCAAACTTTCAACCACTAGTTTTAACATCCATTGATTATTCTTGCCTGAATCAGATATTACCGTGATTTCCATCTAGTGATTTCCTGATTCATTGTTTCTTCTACATTTATCAGCTAACATTTTACTGTAAGAGGATTTTCTTCTCTCCTATTTATTTATATTAGTATGGACTCATAGATTCTTTCTTTCTTATTAATTTTTTTTTTACATCATAAGATGTTGTAGAGCAATTGGGGGGAAGGGAGAGAGGGAAAAGGGAAGGCGGACAGGGTAGGAGGAGAAGGAAGGAGGGAAGGGGCATGGTTGATGCCCACAGCATCCTCCTCATTCTGGCAAGGGAGCCCTGGACACTTCCAGCAGCAGCCTGGTAGTCGTTGCTGGGCTAGATGCAGACGTCAGGTGAACATGGCTGAGGCCCTTGGCCCTCAGCCCTCTCCCCATCCTGGCTTGGGAACCTGGGGGACTTCTAATCCTTCTAGGTGTTATAGGTGTTGTTTGGTGGTGTTAGACCTCTACTGGTTAATATCAGAACTTTGTCTCTGATCCGTGGATGTTTTGTGTTTTCTTTCAGTTCAGTATTGGATTATTAGCTGCCCCACCTCCAACCCCCTCTTAAACTCTGCAGTGGAACTACTTTATTGTCATTTTCTTACTTCTAAAATGGAGGAACTTCCTGTGGGGACCAGTCCTTGATCCTTGAGCCTTGTGGTTGAGCTAGATTGTTGCTTTGCTGCTGATTCCTTGGGTAAGCCTTTTTGTGAAGCTCAGGTTTTAACTGTTGACCTTGTAAGTACTTCCAGGTCTTGTGAGGTCTGGTAAACCTGGGTTGTATGGAAACTGTGGTCTGGGCCTGAGTCTTTTCAGCAAACTTCACCCCTACAGTTCTTACTCCTGACCAGCCTATACTTAGTGGGCCTGCACTAATTGGTGGGTAGATCAGCTATCCGTGCTATGTCCCAGTGTTCCCCCAGTGGGCCCTTCTCTCCACCTCTACTCACTGCAAACACTTCCCATGGGACAGGCTGTGTGCCAGTCCCTTGCAATGACTTGCCAACCTCTGAGTGACTCCATTTTTCAGTTGTCTGTGGCCCCTCACTCCTATGTGGGTAAACTGGAACCTTGTTAGTGGTCTTGCTGGCCTGGGGGCCACCAAGGCCCTCTTTTCCCCTGCAGCCTCTAAGCAACTTCATATGAAGGGCACAGCAATGGCTTTTGCCATCTCTTGCCCTGTGTGCTTACCAGAACCAACCTTGAAGTGGTTAGGGCTCAAAACAGTCGGAGTGGTCCTTTCTTTTTTTCATCATGGCTTCTCCTGCCTTCATGAATTCCGTAGGTCTCTCTTCCTCTTCCCCTGAGCTCTAACAGCCCCAACTTAGCAGTTGTTGCTTTTTAATAGTTGTAAATTGGTTGATTGTTGGAGAGGGTGACACTAGGGGCTATCTATTCTGCCATCTTGTTTGGAATTCCGACTCATAGATTCTTATTTGATCCAATTACTCTTTGCTTTTATCTACATTATAATCTTGTTAGGAATGCCTTGAGCTCCTGGTCCCAAGCAGGACCACCAGGTGCTTAGAGGAGGATCGAAAAAGGCCAAGCCTTAGAGCCTCCAACCTGATGCAGGTGGGACTTGGGGAAATGTTGAGAAACCTACATCTGGGATAGAAGTTGGCCCCCAAGCACACATTCTTGCTCAGAAGAAACAGATTGCAAAAATCCGGAGAAGATGAAGGCACCCAAGCATCAGCATTTCTCCTCCAAACCCCAGCAGAATCTGTGGGACTTTTGGAAAGGAATAAAGTTGACGACTCTGTAGAGATTCATCTGACCACAGAGCAGATAGCACTGACCTCAACACTCCTGCAGTAAGATCCATTCAGAAGCAGCCCAGCCTTGTGGATGTTCTGCTTTGCCCAGGAAGAGAGATCAGGATACCAGCAATGTAGCAGCAAACATCAGAATGGAGTCCTAGGTGGACGAGGTGAGACAGAGAGAATTCCCAGACAGCAGGATTATGAACAAATGCGGGACTGAGAAATAGCTTGATGGCCTTGTCTAAAGTGTATAGCAATAGCAGACAGAATTTCTGGAGGAACAGCAGCTATTATGTGTCCCTGATGATGAAAGTCATGGAACAAAGATTGAGCAGGAAGGCAGAAGGAGGCTGGGAACCTGATGACATTCTGGAACAGTGGTGTCAGCCCTGGATGACTTATCTTAGGACCTCTCGTTAAATGAGAATATTAACTACTTTCTGCTTAATACACTGGAGTAGAATTTTCTGTTACAGTGAATCCCTAATCAATGATACTGGCTAATACATATTAGCCCCTTATGTACTAGTACAGTTCTAAGCACTTTATGTACTAACTTTTTTAATCCTCACAATGACCTTATGAGATAAGCCAAAGGGTCTCAGAATATGGTCTCTGGACCAGCAGCATTAGCATCACTGGAAACTTGTTAGAAATACAACTTTTAGGGCCTAGACCCAGACCTACTGAATCAGAAAACTCTAGGGGTGGAAGCCTAGCAGTCTGTTAAAGTTTGACGACCACTGAAAAAAGGGTATTACTCTTCCCATTTTGCAGATAAGAAGATTGAGCTGAATTTAAGTCACTTTTCCAGTGTCACACAACTAGCAAAGCTGACTCCCTGAAGCCCAGGAGATGTTAAGAACTCCTGCTCTAAAGAAGTAGTCTTCAAAATCTGAAAGCATACTCCTTGGAAAAATTTGTCTCCCCTTGCACATTTTAAAGATGGCATCTAAAAATTGCACATCATAGGTTTAAACGGTTGTGAAGAATGTGATTTCCAGTATATTGTAAATTGTGACATTTTAATATGTGTTTCATCACTCCTCTAATTGTATCCAATGGAATCTAAATACCACAGTGATTTAAATCTATCATCCATTTTTTAAAAAACTAAGCTTTTTAACATTAAAAAAAAATCTTGTTATAAATAACCTGTTATTATCTGTATTATAAGATTTTTTTTCCTTAAAAATTAGTCATACTCCATGTGTGTGGTGTGTATATTAAGAATCTCTCGGGCCGGCCCGGTGGCGCACTGGATAGTGCACCGCTTGGGAAGCGCGGCGGCGCTCC
>NW_007729256.1:188725-189892 GCF_000696425.1 Galeopterus variegatus | reverse complement strand
TGAGGGTTGCGATCCGTTGCCAGACACGGAAAAAGACAAAAGACAAAAAAAAAAGAAAGAATCTCTCTCTCATCTTAACCCAGAAACTAGGTTTCTTCTCTCCCTTCTCTATTACTAGTCAAGTAATGATATTTCAATAGCTTTTAAGTAATCACAATGAAAGATTACATCAGTTATCATCCAAGTTATCTGTTGGGCCCCAGACAGATCTGCCCCTCGACCACTGAATAAGTATAATATTTACCAGCTTTCAATTTGCGGTTAAAGGAATAAGCACATAATTTTTTGTTTCATGAGAAAACTGGAAAGCCAGATTAGTGAAACAAATTATATCAGTGATAGCTGAGGAAAGAATTCTTGAGTGTCTGACTTCAGGTGCACAATTTTATTCATTTTAAGTCATGGACTACTGTGGAGTTTTCAGGGTATTTTTTATGATATAATTTTTCATTAGCAGAATATGATAAACTTTGCATTATCTGTGGGTAGTGAGATTATGGGAGATTTTTAATGCTCTTTTCTTTTTACTAAATATTTCACAATAAGGATGTTATACTTACCTAGGCAAGGACAGTAAACAACTACGAAGTAGAGCAGTGTTGAGGAAGAGCCTGGGTTGGGTACCCAGAGACGTGTGTTTTTATTCCTTCGACTACCTGTGGATCTTCATTAAATCCTGTTACATTCCTGAGTTTTATTTTCCCTACTGATAAAATGAGAGGATTGCATTTTTTCTTTACTCAGTGTTGTAATATATTTTACCATGTGTCTGATTATCTTTTTTTAAAAACTATAGACAAATAAGATAAACTTCTTGCCAAAAAGAACATTTCTAACTCTTTGTCTTATAAAAGCAAACAAATGAAAACTTTACTGTTTCTGAGAAATTAATTTTTTTTTCCCCTTTTGAGAAACTTTACATAAGAGCTCTTCACTGCTTGGAAGTGTTTTTTGTTTGTTTGTTTTTTCCCTACACCCCTGCCACATGTACTGAACTTGTCTTCTGATACTGCTTTTGTTGTTATTGTTGTTGTTTTTCCTGTTGGTATTTCTGCTGAATGCCATGTCAATGCACTTGCTGTCATGTTGGGTTTGTTTTTGGGGGTTGTCATTTCGTTTTTTTTTTTTTTTGTCTTTTTGTCTTTTTCCGTGTCCGGCAATGGATCG
>NW_007729256.1:179229-188302 GCF_000696425.1 Galeopterus variegatus | reverse complement strand
GGGAGCGCCGCCGCGCTTCCCAAGCGGCGCACTATCCAGTGCGCCACCGGGCTGGCCC
Organism: Galeopterus variegatus; assembly: GCF_000696425.1. Lineage (NCBI taxonomy): Eukaryota > Metazoa > Chordata > Mammalia > Dermoptera > Cynocephalidae > Galeopterus > Galeopterus variegatus. Next base: position 188,244 of record NW_007729256.1, on the reverse strand, counting down.
TGTCATTTCGTTTTATTTTTATTGCTGTGATGGTTCCTTCTGAGAGGGCATTTTAAGCATCTGATACAATGTGTAGAGATTTTCAGCCTTTCAGCCTTTCCTGCTTTGGTTTCAACTTGTTGCTTGAAGTATCTTCTGTCATTTCTCACTGTGAATCTGAATCTAAAAGACCAAGGGACTTGAAGATACTTATGATACCTTAAAACTTCTTTGTTGCTAGAAGATGCCAGCATTTCATTCTTCTTTTCAAATAGAACTAACCACACACTGTTAATATTATTACGTGTTGCTGGGCAGCACCCCAGAGTATATTAGCAAGTTCTTTCATCATTGTTTAACTCTGGAGCTAACGGAAGTTCTATGTCAACACACCAAGATGGTGCATTAATGATTCAAAGGCACAGCTAACAAGCTATTTGAATTGGAGCCGCACCATCCTTTCTGCTTATTTGCAAAGGAAAATATTGAACATATCATGGGTCTGCCAGATGATAACAATCAGTCTTTTCTATTTTGCTAAAAAGAAAAACACGCAATTTATAATCATTGTTTTTTTTCCCTTTTCTTGGATATTTCAAAAATGGGGATTTTGAGGTTTTCTTGGTATATTAGTTGACTATACTAGCCAAAAAAAAAAAAAAGCCTGAGGGCCTGTATTTTGCTTAAAAACTGAAGTCAGCAATAAGAACAACATTGCAATCTATCAAATTCTAGGTCTAAGATCCTCTGAATTTCATAAATAACAAGTTTCTAAGGACGTGTAAAAATTTATTATACAGGAGAAGCAGTTGATTTGCACGTTAAAAGATAGTGTTCCATTCTCGGAGAGGGAAAAGCAAAGCTGAATATTATATAGCAAATGTAAATTATACATTAAAGGTTATAGATGTTAATATTTATTTGCTGAAGCAATTCCTTACTTTGAATTCTCATTTCTTCACTTCATTTGAAATGATGATAATAGACAAAGAAGTTGATTTTGCTATTAGCAGGAGGGACACAGAGATACTAATTTTCCACAAGATTGAACAGGGAATTGTGTAATGGGTTGAACGAGAAGAGTGAAGTTGGTTTGAAGGTGGTGTCTTATATTAAAAAATGTGTCCAGAGAAAGTTAAATACAAACATTCTTTCCTGACAAGAAAGCCCTAATAATCCACTTCCCAGTCATAGTTCCCAAAGACTGGAAAATTTTCTATTTGGACCACTGAAAAGATTTTTAGGAGTTAGTTCTCAAACCATAAGGAACTTTCTTTTGGACCCAGCCTTCTACAGTTGATTTCAAAGCCGGCCAGGGTTTCAATATGTAATTATAAAAGTATTGATTTATTTAGAAGTGATCACTTGTGTTTTGATTAGACTCTAAGTGTTTCAATAAAACACTTTAGTTCTGAAAGTAGAGGCACAATTAAAGTTTACCTAGCATCATCAAGTAATATGTTGCTCATAGTAAAAGCATTCTCTGGCTATCCAGGGTACTTAGCGATACCTTGGACCTTCAAAAGGGTAAATAAAAGTTTGCCCCTCCCTCTGCCTAACCCAGGATGCAAAAGTTTTTTACATCATTTCCATTTTTACTGATACCTTCTCCCCACCCCCACCTTCACACAGCTTACCTGTTATTAACATCTTGAATAATTGTGTCCACTAATGATGAATGAATATTGATGCATTATTGTATTTATTATTAACTAAAGTCCATAATTAACATTAGGGTTCACTCTTAGTGTTGTACTGTTCTATGGGTTTTGAGAAATGCGTAATGATATGTACCCACCATTATGGTATTGTACAGCGTAATTTCTTCCCCCCAAAAGCCTCTGCATTTCACCAATTCATCCTTCCTTCTCATCCCTTGAATCACTGGCAACCACTGATATTTTTACTGTCTCTATAGTTTTGTCTTTTCCAGAGTGTCATATAGTTGTAAAGGAGTTCAGAAGATTCTACCTTAAAATATGCTACTCTGGCCTATTGACTATTTTGAGTTAAATGCACTTGAAAAACAGCAGATGAGAGAAGATTGCTCTCACCTATTCTGATCATCAAAGACAGGAAGTTGAGGCAGAAGAAAATCTGTACAAACAAACATTTTTAGACCAGCCTTTTCTTCCTTGCTACTTCTCCACCCCATTAACTACCTTACCCCTAGCCCCTTTGCCTCATCACATTTTCATAATTTACTACTCTTTGTCTAATTCAGTATATATGTTCAAATCTAACTGCATCTTTGGGTCATTTCCTCATGAGGGCTTCTGTGTCATGTAAAACTTATATTAACTTTTTATGCTTTTCTCCTGTTAATCTATCTTATCTCAATTTAATTTTCAGATCCAGCCAGGACCCTAAGAGGGAAGTGGTAGTTTTGCCTCCCCTACAGTTGGAATCATACATCATGTAGCCTTTTCAGACTTGCTTTTTTACTTAGCAATGTGCTTTTAAGTTTCCTCCATGTCTTTTCATGGCTTGGTAGCTCATTTCTTTTTAGTGCTGAATAATATTCCATTGCCCAGATTACCACAGTGTGTTTATCCATTCCCCTACTTAAAGACATCTTTGTTGCTTCCAATTGATGGCAATTATGAATAAATATGCTGTAAATTTTGTGTGCACATAACTTTTCAACTCATCTGGGCAAATACCTGGGAGTGTGATTAATGGCTCATACCGTAGACCATGTTTAGCATTGTAAGAAACTGTTGGTGAGGGGAGATGGGGCAAGATGGCAAACTAGAGGTGCCCAGGGCATGTTCTTACCACAGAAAAGGACCACAATAACTGAAAGACAGCTAAATATTGACAGAGGCATCAGTGGGAGAGTGTGAGAATGCAGCAGAAGACTGGTGAGCTCCCTGTGGAGCACAAAAGCCCAGGATGGTGGCATAGAGAGGAGAGAGAGGCACATGGCTTCAGCCACCATGTCTCTACCACCTGGATCCGCACAGGAGGAATTTTCCCTCATGGCAAAAACGTAGGCAGAAGACCCACTCCAATCCCAATCCTCACCACAAAGGTCCACAGATCCCTTGACAAGGACAAGCCTGAAGCCAAGTGTGAGGAGCACTCTAGAAAACATACCCTATATAACCCTAGAATATGAGCACAAATAAGAGAGTCCCCATCAGACTAAAAGCAGATTTCTCAGCAGAAACTTTACAAGTCAGAAGACAATAGGATGATATATTCAAAGTACTAAAAGAAAAAAACTGCCAACCAAGAATAATATACCCAGCAAGGCTATCCTTCAGAAATAAGAGAGAAACAGTACATTTCCTAGGCAAATAAAAGCTTCAGAAGTTAAACTCCACACAACCAGCCCTACAAGAAATCCTCAAGGGAGTCCTGAATCTGGAATCCAAAAATAATAATCACCACCAGGAATACATGAGAAAGAACAAAACCCACTGGTAAAGCAGATATGCAAATGAGAAAGAGAAAGAAACTATATCTTAACACCTCAAAAAACCAACAAACACCAAAGAGAATAAAAGGGAAAGAAAGGACAAAAGATATTTAAAACAACCATACAAAAATCAGTAAAATTACAGGAGTAAGAAAATACCTTTCAATAAAAATCCATATGAATGGATTGTATGCCCCACTCAAAAGACTTAAAATGATTAAATGGATTAAAAAACTAGACCCAGCTATATGCTGCCTTCAAGAAACTCAACTCCCCCGTAAAAACACACACAGACTAATAGTGAAGGGATGGAAAAAGATATACCATGCAAATGGAAACCAAAAATGAGAAGGAATAAATATTCTTATATTGAATAAAATAAACTTTAAACCAGAAACGATAAAGAGACAAAGAAGGTTAGTATATAATAATAAAGGGATCTATGCAACAAGAAGATATAACAATTATCAATATATACACACCAAACATTGAAAAGCACCCAGATATGTAAAGCAAACACTGTTCGACCTAGAGAAAGAGATAGACCCCAAAACAATAATAGCTGGGGACTTTACACCCCTCTCTCAGCACTGGACAGATCATCTAGGCAACAAATCAACAAAGAAACACAGGATTTAAACTACACTTTAGACCAATTGGACCTGGAGACATCTACAAACATTTCAACCAACAACTACAGAATATGCATTCTTCTCATCAGCACATGGAACACTTCCTGGGTAGACTGCATGTTAGGTCACAAATCAGTCTCCGCAAAATGTTTTTCTAATTGAAATCATTTCAAATGTCTTTTCAGACCACAACAGATTAAAACTAGAAATCAATTGGAAACTACACAAATACATAGAAATTAAACAACATGTTCCTGAATAAACTATGGACCAAAGAAGAAATTAAACAGGAAATCAAAGAATTTCTTTAAACTAATAAAATAAACACACATCATACCAAAACTTCTGAAATACTGCAAAAGCAGTGCTAAGAGGGAAGTTTATTGCAATAAATGCTTACTTCAAAAGAATAGAAAGAGTCCAAGTGAACAACCTAATGTTATACCTCAAAGAATTAGAAAAACAAGAACAATCCAATCCCAAATTAGTAGATGGAAATAAATAATTAAGTTCAGAGCAGAACTAAATAAAATAGACACCAAAAAAAATACAAAAAAAATCAATGAAACAAAACATTGATTTTTTTGCGAAGATAAACAAAAGATAGACAAACTGTTAGCTAGGCTTACTAAAACAAAAAAGGAGAAGACCCAAATAACAAAAATCAGAGATGAAAAAGGAGACATTACAAGTGATACAGAGAAATTCAAAGAATCAAGAGAGACTATTATGAACAACTACATGCCAACAAATTTGAAAACTTGGAGGAAAAGGATAAATTTCTGGACACACCAAAACCGAGCCAAGAAGAAACAGAAAACCTAACAGACCAATAATGAGCAATGAAATTGAATTAGTAATCAGCAGTCTCCCAACAAAGAAAATCCCAGGACTCGACAGCTTCACTGCTGAATTCTATCACAACTTCAAAGAAGAATTAATAGCAATCCTTTTCAAATTATTTCAAAATATTGAAACATAAGCCATTCTCCCTAATGCATTCTATGTGGCCAGCATCACCCTAATACCAAAATAAGACAAAGATACCACAAAAAAAGAAAGCTACAGGCCAATATCCTTGATGAACATAGACATAGAAATCCTCAACAAAATGTTAGCAAACAGAATACAACAGCACAAAAGGATTATTCACCATGATCAAGTGGGATTTATCCCAGGGATACAAGAATGATTCAACATACTCAAGTCAATAAATGTGGTACCCCGCATCAACAAAATCAAGGATGAAAACCATATAATCATCTCAATAGATGCAGATAAAGCATTTGACAGAATTCAACATCACTTCATGATAAAGACTCTGAGCAAGTTAGATATAGAAGGAAATTATCTCAACACAATGAAAGCCAAATATGACAAACCCACACCAATATCATCCTTTACGGGGAATAGCTGAAAGCTTTTCCTTTAAGAACAGGAACAAGACAAGATATCCACTCTCACTACTCCTATTTAACATAGTATTGGAAGTATTTACCAGAGCAATCAGGCAAAGAGAAAGAAATAAAGGGCAATCAAATTGGAAAAGAGGAAGTCAAATTGTCCCTATTTGCACATGACATGATCTTAATATAGAAAAACCGAAAGACTCTACCAAAAAACTCTGTTGTCAGTATTTTAGATTTTAGCCATTTTAACAGGTGTGTATCCATCTCGCTGTTGTTTTAATTTGAAGTTCCCTAAAGGCATATGCTGTTGAGCATCTTTTCATATGCCTGTTTGCCATTTGTATATCTTCTTTGGTGAAGTGTCTGTTTAGATCTTTTGCCTATTTTTAAATTGGGTTGCTTGATTCTTATTGTTGAGTTTTAAGAGTTCAGTTTAGATTTTGGATACCAGTCCTTTATCAGGTACATGTCTTGCAAATATTTTCTCCCTGTCTGTAGCTTGTGTTTTCATTTTCTTCATAGTGTCTCACACAGAGCAAACATTTTTAATTTTAATGAAGTACCACTTAATTTTTTATTCATGGATCATTCTTTCGGTGGGGTATCTAAAAAGTTGTTGCCAAATCAAAGGTCTCCTAGATTTTCTCCTGTTATCTTCTGGAAGTTTTATAATTTTGCATTTTACATTTAGGTATATTATCCATTTTGGGTTAATTTTTGTGAAAGGTAATAGCTGTCTGTCTAGATTTTTTTTTTTTTTTTTTTTTTTTTTGCACAAGCTCTTTAGTTGTTCCAGCACCATTTACTGAAAAGAACTCCCTATATTTTTAGCATTACAGTATTGTGTACATGTTTGTACTTATAGCCTGCCTTGGACTGATGACTTTGAAGCAGCTCCATACTTGGTGCTCAGTGTCCTTATCACCATTCTTAACTTTCCCTTCTGCTGCCACCACCTCTAATCTCTACCATTTCCTTGTTGCTCCTTTCTCCTGAGTATCTTACGTCTCTCTGCTTCTCCCATCCTTTTTGTCTTCCAAATCTTTTATGAACATGGTCAGCCATCAAGGTTCTCCTTCTCTGGGTGTTCTTCTCTAGTTGTTTGCTAACAGCAAAGACATTCTCTCTTCTTCATCCAAGGAGATAAATTTTGTTCCTTACTTTCTGACTCAGAACTATGATGAGGAGATTTGAGTTCTAGTAATTTGAGTTACTAGAGAGATGGTCACCTGATTATCTATGGTGGAGGATGAAGAACACATGTTTTTTGGGCAGTCAATGTATATTCGTGTTGTCTTTGTCAAGTCTGCTTAGCTACAGAAATGTGATTGGCCTTGTATTTGAGACTTTTTTTGTTCTGTTTTTCATCATTAAAAGAAACATATAGGGCCGGCCCAGTGGCGCACTGCTACAGTGCGCCGCTTGGGAGCGCAGCGGCGCTCCCGCCGAGGGTTCGGATCCCACATACAGACCGGTTCCCGCTCACTGGCTGAGCGAGGTTCGGGTGCAACACCGAGGGTTGCGATCCCGTTGCCGGTCCCGGTCCGGTACAGGCGCGACACTGAGGGTTGCGATCCGTTGCCGGTCACGAAAAAAGACAAAAAGGAAAAAAAAAAGAAACATATAAAATATCCCTTGAAACCATAAGACAGGGGTAATTGTATTTTAAACTTAAGAGCTCAAAGGGCCTGTAAGTCACCCAATCTCTTCTCACTTAAAAGAGGAAACTAAGAGCCAGTGAAATAAATAACTTGTCCAAAAACAAAAGATTGCAAGAGCCTGACACAAGAAGAAATCCAGAATGTGGTCCCCAGGCCCCCAGGAGGAGAGGAAGAAGAGCCTGAAAAGCCACAGTGGCAGGATGAGGCAATCAGCTGGCAGAAGTCTCCCTTGACCTTTTGGTCAAGGTGGTAGAGCCAGGGAAGAGAGCAAGGAGATCACCTTGCCAGATGGAAGGTGCCACTCAACACGAACCTTAGAAGTCTGGGAAGCCAGGTATAGGTGAGGGCAGCCAGAGCTTGGCTCAGGGCTCAGGTGGTTTTCCTCTCCCTGGGAAAGTTTGCTGTCCATTGAATGAGCAGATGCACCTTGTCTTCAAGGAGATCACACCCCACGTTGCCAGTGCCCCTGAGTTAACACACACACTTGTCAACACCTGCTTGGAATCCACTGAATGTCTCCATTTTGTCTTGTAAATAAGTGCTCACAACCTGAGGTAATAAACCCAAATTTGCTCAAACCAACCACCTCGTTTGTTTGGCATTAGGAAATCCGGCATGCCTCACCGAGCTTGCCTGACAACCATACATCACTCTCCTACCTCCTTTCAGGTCTAGGAGGAGGCCTGTGACAGGCTTCCAAGGAAATCTCCACTAAAAATGGTCACCTCCTTTCTCCCAGCCCAAAGCTCATGAAGTGAACAGCAGGTTCAGTCTATACCTCCAGCACCTTCTGTTTGACCTTGGCAAATAGCATAATAAACTACATTTTTTGGAAAAAAGAAATTATTTAACTAGTTTGAAGCAAAACCAGGAAAGAATGTAACTCAAGTTCCTGAGGATATTTCCTGAGAATATTTTTACTAAACCACTCTCCCTCCCACAAGAGCACATTTGTTATGCTTATCAATAACAATAAAATTAATTTTAAAATACCACAGTCATACTTTCACAGCCATGTCTTTTGACCATGCAGTTTAACAGCCTCATGTCTAACTCCCTTACAGTTACTGAAAATTGAAACAAGAGAATATTTTGTTATTGTTTTACCCCATGAATTGTCCAGGCATCATTTTTCTGTGCGTGCCAGGCAAGCAGGGAGACACTAAGTACGACTGTGAAGTTGGCAGGTTTTGTTCAGTGTTTCAAAGAGCCACATCTTCCCACCAACCATGAGCTTCCTCTGACTCCCTGTGGATCCCAGAGAACCAGTCTTCAACCCTTTAGTGCTTTATTTTCGTCAGCACTGGGTTCCTTCTTTGTGCCACACGCAGGGCAGCCTGGAGAACTGAGAAGTTAGCCTGTCTGTTACTTCAGGACAGTGTTGCTCCTCAGAACTGGTATTTCTGGATCCCCACTGAGCAGCCTTGAAGATAAAAGCCATGACAAACAGGACTAACCAATTGTTTCCGTCCCTCTAGATTTAACTGCCCTGTTGTGGACAAAGTGACTCACAACTATTTTAATTAACCTCCTAACTGGGAGCATATGTTACAGACCAAAAAGTTAGCTTGTGAATGTACACAGTTTTAGTTGATCTCTCTGCTGTAACTGCTAAATAGAACCCTGCATTTGTCTTTCCTCTCTCTCCACACCGCCTTCATCAGGGATGAGGAATTACAGCTTTCTAAGAGACAGACAATGTTCATCTGGGTAACAAAGGGATAAAAAATGAGGGATAAGGAGAGAGACAAAGGGCCAGCCCGGTGGCGCACTGTGCTAGTGCGCCGCTTGGGAAGCGCAGAGGCGCTCCCGCCAAGGGTTCGGATCCCACATACAGACCGGTTCCCGCTCACTGGCTGAGCAAGGCGCGGGGGCAACACCCAGGGGTGCGGTCCCATCGCCGGCCCCGG
>NW_007729256.1:42474-178272 GCF_000696425.1 Galeopterus variegatus | reverse complement strand
AGAAGCTTTAGCATGCTGCCGAGGGCCCAGCTGGGGTTGGAGCTCAAAAACTCACTCATTTAGCCAGTTTGCACAGCTGGGTAATTTTTTCAGTAGTTCTGGAAAGCCTAGACCCAGGGGCATAGAAAATCAGTACTTGGGTTGATTTAGGATGGAGAATTGGCCAACCAGACACCACAGAACCTCAAAAGGAGATGGACATGGGTTCAGATCCCGATACCCACCAGCTACCAAAAAAAAAAAAAAAGGAGAGAGACAAACAGTGGTGAGGTCTAAGTGTGCAGAGAGAGTCTGGAGAGGTCCATGGACAGCGAGGCTCCAAAACATCTGTGGCGTCTGAGTGAAGTAGACAGAGAAGGGAAGAGGATGTGGGGTCAGGCTAGGTCCTGACACAAAATAGAAATCAACTGGCCAACGTAAGCAGAAAAAGAATTTATTAGAAGGCCTATCGGTTGACTCACAAACCTGTGTCACCAGGCTCAGATGACATTTGGGGGCCAAGGGAGATGAAGCTGCAGGAAATTATAGCAGCAGTCAGGCAGCAGGAATGGTCTTGTTGGGGTTCTCACCCTGAAACACCCCCTCCACTTCCATTAGATATGGTCATCCCAGACCCTGCTACCATTCATCCATTGGTGTCAGCATCACCAGTGAATTCTAAACTCTCCCTTCATCTTTGAATTATTTATTCATGAGTGAAAGTACCAAGTGGGCACATCCAGCTATTCGAGCCTGGATAATATATCTGGAACCTTCGGCTTCCATAGGCAGCCTTGCCTCCCACAACATACACACAGCGGGCTAGAGCGTGAGAGTTTCCTCCAAAATATGCAAGGGTTCTGGATGCTTGGGTAGCCCCAAAACCAATCCCACCAAAAGTCCGCATGGAGTGCACTCAAGCTAGGGAATTTGTTAGAAAACAGCTATGTACACCCAGACATAGGCAGGAATCATGATGTGGCAGAAAAGAGAGCTGGGGTGCTGCAGCCCTCTATCTGCCTATTTAAAAAGGAACATCTCATCTGAGCATCAGAGAATTCAAGTAGTATATATTGTTTCTGCCACAATATCTACTCCACGATTAAAAATGGTTTTCTCTCTTGAACTGGCCTTCCCTGAGGCTCCTTCTGCTTGTCTCAAGGAATTTTCTTTGAAGACTTTGAAGAGGGAGAAGTTTGCAGGTGATCAGTTTGGCTTGTTTAGAAAGCAGTTTCCTTTCCATAATACTTACATCCTGAAAAACACTTATTAAAAGTTATAAATGGCACCGGTCTGGTAATAAATTCTACTACAGAAATAAATAGCTGATATGTGTCAGATCATAACTTTTCCAATCATAACAATAATCTTCTAGTGTTTTTCTATCTTCAGAGCATTAATTAAGTAGGCTGCAGAATAGCTCTAAAAAAAACTTGCCTGCCGTGCAATCAGTCAACATACGAATAAAATCCAGGGAGTGAATCCTTGAGTTTTGCCTCAAACCACAAAGTAATTATTTTTCTGTCTTTAATGCCTTAAGGGAGAAGGAGACTGAGCAAGAGATAAAGAGAGAGAGAGAGACAGAACAGATAAAGATGAGAAAAGGAATCATGCTCAGGAGGCGAGCAGACTCAGACTGGGAGGGAGGTGAAACACGCAGGCTGCTGGCTGTCCTAGGAACGAAACCTGGAGATGCTCAAAGATGGAGGGAGGTCCGTTACCTGGGAGGGAGGTGAAACATGCAGGCTGCTGGCTGTCCTAGGAACGAAACCTGGAGATGCTCAAAGATGGAGGGAGGTCCGTGAGACTGAGAAACTAGTGCAGAAACTGCAAGAAACCCTGGAGAGCAAGAGGATGGCTAGCATTTGGGGTGATAGGCGAAGGCAGCCCCCAATAGGTTAGAGTCTTCAGGACATACCTGTCTTGACACCAGTTCCTGTGAAAAATATCTCAGACAGCATTTTCGAGTGTGTTCTATGGAACAACTGTTCTGCAGGATAGCTGTGAAACTGCATGTGAAAGGGACCCCAAGTGTAGTGGAGCTTCACCTTGTTGTGAGTGCCGGTTCCTGTGAGTCTGGGGGAACTCCCCATTTCATGAGTCTCCACTGGAGGTAGAGCCCCTTCCACTACAGAAGCTGAACACCAGGCACTGGCTTTCTCATCCCCTCCCCACCACGCTCAGGCACAGGCATGCTGCCTGGGCCAATCAGATTTGCTGTCCTCAGATTTTGACTTGAGAGCCAATGATGCAAGGAAGCAGATGTTCAGCAGCAAGAGAGGCAACGTTGGGTCTCCAGGGATGATCATGGCAAGAGATGGTGGCACTTAGAACCTCCCAAAGACTTCCTATTGCCCTTAGAATAAAGCCCCAATCTCTGTAACATGTCTCATAACGTTCTTCAAGACTATAATGGCCCTTCGTGTGCCTCATGCTCCAGCCAAACTCATTTTCTCAATTCTTCAAACTTACTTCTCACCCTCTTTCTCTCTTCTCCCCCTTCCCTATGTCTGCTACACTATTTCCTTTGCTTGGACATTTCTTGTGGTCTGCCCTCCCTCAATTTTTCTACTTAATTCATACTCATCCTTTAGGAAAATATTCCCCCCAAAGTCTGTGACATACACTCCCACAGGAACTTGAACATTAATGTAATTGCTTGTTAACTGGCATCCCATATGCAAACCTCTGAACTCAATGAGGAGAGTGACTATGTCTACACTGCTGACTAACGTTTCTCCTCTGTCCAGAACAATACCTGGTACAGAATAGGGAGCCAAATATTTATTAAATAAACAAAGTTCATCATAAACTGCAGTGTCTGAGTGTATATTGTTCTGCATTCCTGGCCTGCCAATGATTATACCTCTCTTCAATGTTTTTCCATGTTTTTATTTGAATTGAAATTTTGTATATAAAATTTAGATTATAAACCAAAAAATGAAAGCTTACGTAGATGTATTCATATCTGGATTATTGTTGGCATAATGAGATGAGGTCAGTAAAGAACTCTTAGAAAAGTGCTCTGAATACAAAATGCAGAGAATCTAAAGACATAGGGAATAAATAGTTCCCAAGGGGTAAACTGCTCTTTTCAATGAGAAGAATAAGGTATTCCAGACAAGCTGGAAGCCAGGCTGTGAAAGGAATTTAATATCCTACTTGAGATGGACCATATAAACTTCTCCTTTACCAGGGGTGATTGGGCTTATAAGTGTGTCTCTGCACATGGGCAACAGACAGTCAATAACTGATTGATGAATGGATGGGAGTGGAAAAGTGCTGTTCCAACCCAAAGCACAGATGGGACAGCTCTGCCTCATGCTCTGCCTGGTGCTCAGCAGGTCACAAAACACCGTCCCACATCACCCACCATTTGATTGGGAGGTGGATTGTCTGCATATTACTGCTCCCATTCTACAATTGAGGAACTGAGGACCAGAGAATTTAAGTGATTTGTTCAGTGCCACCCAGCTAGTAGATGTTAGTGCCAGAAATAAAATCCAAGTCTACATATCTTTCTTCATTATGGCTTAAGTGTACAGAAGATAGTTTTCCATGGCTGGATCAGGCTGAGAGAATTTAAGACAGTCATATCAATAACTACAGGAATTATGTTAATGTTTATCTTTTTGGAGGGTACAGGGACGGCTGGCCGGTAAGGGAGTTGCTTATCTTTTTTTTTGTTTTTTAAAGTATAACCTGTGATTGAAGCAGCTCAGCTCCCTGCAGTAGTTATAAAAAGCTTGAGATGAAATGCTTCATTAATGGACACTCTAGCTTCTGAAAGGGATTCAGGACTGCAAAGCTGCTTTGCTCAAGGGCAGCTGTTTTCATACAACACTCACATAATGGGCTCTCCCAACAGTCCTGCCTTCACTCAGCCCAGCTGTGAAAAACCAGCCCACAAAGGGTCTCAGCAGTGTAAAAATGTAAACTGAGGCACAATAAAATTTTAAAGAGTTTATTTAAGTGATTCATCAATTCCTCAATCGGGCAACTCCAAACCAGAAGTGGTTCAGGGGCTCAGCCAAGGGAACCAAAGGGGAAGGCTTTGATAGAGTGAACGTGGAAGAAAAGCAAAGATAGTATTTGATTGGTTACAGTTATAAAATTGCCTTATTTAGTCCATCCTGATGGAAAGTCTCTAGTTATATGACTGTAAGTTTGTTTGTGGCTTCTGATTGGTTAGTCTAAAATTATATATTTCCTTAATATAGGCATTTAGATGAAATAGCTCAAGTTAGGTTTTGCTTATGTTTGCAAATCAAGCAAGTTAAGTTTGTTTATGAGGCCTAACCGGCTTTGTCTTCTCAGGGATTCTTCAGGCCTGGCCTCCATTTTAATTTATTTTAACAGCAAGTAAGTACAAGCTGGAGATAAGGTGACAGTCGGGGAAAGGTAGAGTTTTAGAGAATGATTTATTGCTTAAAAACCCTATAAACCTAATGTTATGGGTTGACTTGTTGTCCCCAAAATATATGTTGAAGTCTTAACCCCTGGAACCTGCGGATGTGACCTTATTAGGAAGTAATCTTTGCAGATGTGATCGAGTTAAGATGAGGTCTTTAGGGTGGGCCCCAACCCAATATGACTGGAATCCTAATAAGAGGGAAATGTGGTCACAGATGCACACAGAATGGAGAACAGCATGTGAAGACAGAGATACACGGAGAACACCGCATGGCAATAGAGGGAGAGAAGGGAGTGATGCAGCTGCAAGCCAAGGAAGGCCAAGGACTGAACACCAGCACCAGAAGCTGGGGACAGGCAAGGAAAGAGCCCACCTGGAGCCTCAGAAGGAGTAAGACCCTGCTGCCACCTTGATTTCAGACTTCCAGCCTCCAGAAGTGTGAAAGAATAAATTTCTGTTGTTTGAAGCTACCCCGTTTGTGGTACATTGTTACAGCAATCCTAGGAAATTAACCTAAAAACAAAATCTAAGCTAGCCCATTACAGTTCAGTGTAGTGCCAGCTTCATCTCAATCCTTGATCATATTTCTTTTCCACGGTAAAGCAATGGAGAAATAAGCCATGTTAATAGGCAAAGTTCTGCAGCTGGCTGAGACAAAAGGAGAGGTAGCTGATAGTGTTTCTTCAGCACCACATCCTGAAATATAGTTTTCATTTGCACATGAGAGAGAGGCTCTAATGAGTGAAGTTAGCATAAGCAGGTCAAACATTAGAGTAAGTATAGACCATCGCAAATGAGCCAGGAGAGCAATGGGAGTGTGTTTGGGGGACTGCATGTTTGCCACATCCCTGAATAAAAAGGAACCTGTACAAAATGAGGGCTTTCGTTCAGAAGTGGGTAAACACAAAGGCCGAGAAGACATTATAGCTTCTTTTTTATTACAGACAGTCCTCTACTTAACAGTGGTTCAACTTACAATTTTTCAACTTTACAATAGGTTTATTGGAGTATTAAATGCATTTTCTACCTCATATTTTCAACTTACAATGGGTTTATTGGGACAAAACCCCATCGTAAGTCGAGAAGCATCTGTATTATTATTAAACATTTTAGATATATAAGCAAGTATAGAAAATAATGTAATAAACACCTATGTACCTGAGACTCAGCTTAAGAAATAAAAAGACAATTAGAGTTCCCTGTTTATTCTCATCTTGATCCTCTACCTCCATCTCCAAAAGTAAACATTTTGGAGAGATAGTCCTCCATAGGATCTTTTAATTTCTGCACATCTTACAGGAAAGCGCTGACGGAAATTTTTTCTCTACTATCTTTTCAAGGGTATTTGCTTAGCAAACAGCCTCAGAAAATAGAAAATGTCTTCCTCTGGAGCAAAGGGCAGGAAGGCTTACCGCACATTATAAGAGATGTGGGTTCCCTAAGCTCTGGGTTCCTCTTCTATAGTGCAACCTACTTCACATATGTAGGCCCATTCCTGTCACCTTCATGGTACTTGGGGACAAGGGGAAGGGATGCTAATGCTGCTTGCTGTGACAAGAGTGATAGTTCTTTGTCTTCAACCCAGGAGGCTTGTGTCTTCTCCCAGAACTGATGAAACTGTGGCAAATGGGGTAAAGTCTCAAATCCTCCAAAGTTCTTGAAATTCATTATCTTAAATTTGGTGTTTATTATTTCCATGCATGTGTATTTTACTAAATATCTATATTCTGTTGTTTTGCTTGTTTATAAAGTTTACATAAATGGAACTATGTAGTAGGTCTCCTTCAGTAATCTGCTTTTTCTCTCAATTTATCTTCTTGAGATTTATACATACTGGTCCATATTCCAGTTCATTCACTTTTAGTGACTATATAACATTTCGCTGTGTGAATACAACTTACTTATTCATACTTCTGTTATTTAGCTTGTTTTTTTGTCATTAGGTTGTTTCCAAATTTTATTGTTGCAACCAATGCTTACACTGAACATTCTAGTTCTTGATTCCTTTGCATAGGTAAGAGTTTTTCCTGTGTATAAACTTAGGAGTTGAAATGCTAAAATGTAATGCGAATTCATCTTCAACTTTAGTAGATAGTGCCAACTTGCTCTCTGAACTGATTGTACCAAATAACATTTTCATCAGCACTATGCAAGTGTGTTTCTCTACATCCTTGACAACACGGTATTGTCATACTTGTGAGGCTTTACCTTTCTGATGAGTATAAAGTGCTACATATTTTCACACATTCTTTGGTCATTCTTCCCCTCTTTGGTTGTTGCTTACATCCTTAACCCATTTTTTCACTGGTTGTTATTTTTTTCTTATGCATTTTAATGGTTCTTTATATATTCAAGATACTGATATTTTTCCTGTTATATATGTACAAACAACATCTCCTAGTCTGTGTCTTGTCTCTTCCCTTCATTTATGATGTTTACACAGCTTCTTGATTTTATAGTGGAAGAATAGCAGAAGATGCACAGTGTTGTTCAGTGAAGCCAAGGGTTCAAAACAGTGATGACAACGTATTCTGACCAAGCACTGTGTGGAGACAGGAATGCAGGAAGCTCGGATTTTAGTCATGATTCCTCCATAGTTCATTATCCTTGAAGAAGTCACTTCACCTCTAGTGTTGTTCAGTGAAGCCAAGGGTTCAAAACAGTGATGACAACGTATTCTGACCAAGCACTGTGTGGAGACAGGAATGCAGGAATCTCGGATTTTAGTCATGATTCCTCCATAGTTCATTATCCTTGAAGAAGTCACTTCACCTCTATGTCTTTGGCTTCTCATCTGTGAATGGGAACGTTAGACTAGATGATCTCCTTGAGCACCTTCCCCAGTGTAAGGTTTTCTAACTCTATTGAGTCAAGGTCTTATGCACCAAGCAGGGAATGACAGGATCTATGTGGAAGACCCCAACTTCGTTAACTTAGTAAGTGACTGATCAGCCTCTAGGTTGCTTTCCCTGACTCCCCCATAGGGGTAGTCGCTTTGTCCTCTGTGTGCCCATAGCACCTGCTCGCGTTGCTACAATACTCATCACTGTTCTGCTGTTATCAGTGGGTTGTCCATTTGTCTCTATGACTAGATCATGAACCTCCTCAAGGCCAAGGTTGTCTTTAGCATATTGCCAGCACCTCCCATAGCTCTCAACTCAGAGTTAACCCTCAGTGAATATTTGATGAATAATGGTGGGAGAATGGAAAAGAAGGAAAGAAGGAAGCGAGGGAAGGAAAGAGGGAAGGAGGGAGGGAGAGGAAGAAAGGACCTAAATACCCACAGATAAACACTCAGTGAACACAACAGAGTTACTAAAACAGTTACACATTAGGAAAAGGGACCATCAGCAAATACTATTGTAGCTGTTTCACAAGTGGAGTCAGTTTTTCAAGATCACACAGGCAAACAACAGTGTGCTTAATAATGCAAACCAATAATCTCTGTTCTTAACCTGATGTTCTTAACCTGATGCCAGGAAAGCAGGTATCATGGAGGCCAGGGGAGGAAAGTGTTCCAAGACAGAGCAAGTCAACTAATAGAGCCTACAGTTTCATTATTTTAGCAAAAATAATCTAGATTTTGAGCTAAGTTCATTTTCATCCCTTTTATGTAACAGAAATATATTACTCATGATTTTGAACTTTTCCCCACTGACATGTTCTAAAAAATTAAAAAGGGATTCTAAGCTTTAAAACTTTTCATAATCATGATCTATATAATATCAGAGATGGAAGTACTTAAATAATTTTTTCTTAGCTACAGTGCAATTCCCTGCTTGTAGTAGATATAGAAAAAAAACAAGATCTATGTAATAAAAATGCTCTTGTTGTCATGACAACAGGAAGAAGCAACAGGAGGAAAAATCTTAGCTGTTAAGAATGACCTGTTACAAGCATGGTCAATACCCTGTCCTTCATTTAGGTTTGCCTTTACCCAGCTTAGTTTGCTGCTACAAATGTAATCAAATTTTCTCAGCTGCACAATAGCCTCTGGAAAGGCAAAGCAAATTTTGAACAGAGCTCTTCATCCTTTTTAGGGGTAATCCATTATCTGTTCATATTGGAAAACTGCCCAGAATCTTCTATCTCCTACTCTAATATATATTTGCAATTTATTATTCTGGTATCTCTGTGTTTGTTTTTATTATAGTAGCAAGATCATTATTAAATAATAAAAAAGTAAATGGATTACAAGAGCCAGACCAGGAATAAAATTAGGGTGTGGAGATGAACTGTAGAGTGGGGATAAACATGACAATGATACATCTGTTCTGCCGGCCCAGTTTCAGCAGCAACAAACACTGGTTTCCAGAAGTGCTATGACATTGGTGATCTCATGGATGTGCAGCTCATGATAACAGGCAGTTGGCAAGTTGCTGACAAATGGCATCATCTATTAGATCATTTCTTTGAACAGTACTTCCCAAAGTGTAGACCCCAAACCATGTACATCAGGATCCCCCAGGATTGTTTAAAATGCATATTTTTAAGTTCTGTTTCTGATCTTCAAGGGAATGACAGATGAAAGTGGTATCCTAGGGGGTGCAACCCTGGGGATAGGTTAAGGAGGGGGCACAGTGATAAAGGACTGAGCTATGAGACTGCCATTGGGGGTGGAGAGGAGGGTCTGGTATGGACAGTATTAAGGAGATAGAAGCAGTAGAACCATTGATTGAGGGAACTAAAAAAGTAGAAATCAGATATGACTTTGAAGTTTCAGTCTTAGATGAACTACTGCCTGGTGGGGCCATTCATTGGGCAAGGGAATTCAGAAGACATTAAAGTCAGGGGTGAAGGAGTGGTAGATTCCATTTCAGACATGCTGAGTTGGAGCTACCTGTGGGATATCCAGAGCTTAGGAAAGAGGTCTGCCCTAGAGAAAGTGTTATGGCAATTATCAGCTGCAGCATAATTTCCATGGAAACACATACAGTGCAGGCATAAGAAAACGCTCCTTTCATGAGCTAGCACTTCTTGCCAAATTAATTACTCTGGGACTTTTTCAACATTAAAAAAGCAAAGGTGGCTTGATCAAGGAGAATGATATAAGAGAACCAAATGGCAATATGTGAGATGTACGCTGTTTGTTTCCTCTCAATTTCCATTTTGGATGTGTAATAAAATCTTCAGGGTACAATTGCAGGGTTTTCTTGTTTCATTTTCTTTCCCCTAATAAAAGAGTTTTCAAGAGAACACTAAGGCATTAGAAAAATAAATCTCAGGGCCGGCCCGGTGGCGCACTGCTACAGTGCGCCGCTTGGGAGCATGGCGGCGCTCCCGCCGAGGGTTCGGATCCCACATACAGACCGGTTCCCGCTCACTGGCTGAGCGAGTTGCGGCCGCAACACCGAGGGTTGCAATCCCGTTGCCGGTCCCGGTCCGGCACGGGCACGACACTGAGGGTTGCGATCCATTGCCGGACACGAAAAAAGACAAAAAGGAAAAAAATAAAATAAAATAAAAAGAAATCTCATATAGAAGATCAAATTTTACTTTTTCTTTTTAACCCTGCCTTTCTTCTATTTTTTTCTCTTCCATGTTGCCTATGGTATTATAAAAAGTTAAGAAAATTACCAAAACCATCTAGATCCAGAGCCATAGTTCAATTTCCTATCTTTAAAACATCCGTGATAGGGTTAATCCTTCAGTTGACATGTGTATTCAGAAGGAGCCATGGAGCTGCTGATATTAAAAAGCATTTTGTGTCAGGGTTTGGTTTACATCTTGGAGTGGAAAAAGAGAATACTCAGCCCCTGTGGTATCTGTTGCTGGGGAAGCATCATGATTTGTTGGTGGGAGCATCAAGCCGTCTGTTAAGCTTTAATAAAATGTGGTCATAACATTTTGGTTTGAAACATAGAATGATTTACCAAGCCAAAATTAAAGTTTGTCAGCAATTGAAGGTCTTGTAGGGTTTTGGAGGGCAGAGGAGTCGGCTTTGGGTGTTTTTTTTTAGGTATTCGTATCTTTAGCATCAATATTCAAATAAGAAAAGCATGTCAATATCTTTTTTTCCTGTCCTGGGCTTATTATCACAATCTTGTGTTGACTGCTCAGTTCTAATTCCTCATGCTGCTGTTTGAAGGCTCCATAGTTTGGCATCCTCCAAGACCAATTGAATCAGAATTTTGGCGGATTGGACCCCGGCATCAGTTTTTTTAAAACTTCCTGTGTGATTTCAATGTGCAATCAAGGTTGAGACTTGCTCAGGTTACAATATGAATGAGGAAAAACAACCGGGGCACTTGGCTTTATCTTGGAAGCAAGTGTCAGAAATTAACGTTTTTCTGAGCCTCAGATGGCAGCTATGGGGCCAGTGCGTGTGCATGTGTGTGTGCATGTGCATGGTTTGTGTTACCTCTCTCTACCCCACCACACAGGTGACCGCCGTGCGGGTGTACGTGAACAGTTCTTCTGAGAACCTTGACTACCCAGTCCTCGTTGTGGTTCGCCAGCAGAAAGAAGTGCTGTCCTGGCAGGTTCCTCTGCTCTTCCAAGGACTGTAAGTGGGTCTTTTCCTAGACAACTTCACTACATTTGGTTTTCCTCACTGTCCTGGACCTTAATCAGTCTTTTCCCTAGTGAAAGGAGAAATCTTATATCTGGAATATTAAGATATTACAGATACTAAGTGCAAACAATGGTCATGGTGCATACCCTGACCCATTCAGCTCTGCTCAATTTTCATCCTCTCAGAATTTCAGATAAGCACTCTGCCTAGATTTGTAGCACCTGGAAGAACTTTTACCATTTTTCAATTCTGCCATTATGTTCTGTTGCTCTTGGTTGGATAGTGGGTAATCCAGTAGCTATCCAATGGGCAAGGCCCAGCAGTCAACATGAGTGAGTGACACCTCCCCATTCTTCAAGATGTCCACCACATGTGCAATCCTCAGCCAATAACATATACCGAACACTACTAAATGGCAGGTGCTGGGGATACAGCAGAGGAAAAAGCTCCAAAGTCTCTGCCCTCATGGAGTTTGTATTTTCACCAGGGAGAACTGATATATGGAACTTAAGCACTACCAAGGAGAAACCCAGAAGGCATACACGAATGGGCACGTAGTAAGCTGTTGCATCACTTTTAAAGGTTGAGGAATTTGAGGATTGGAATACTGACTCTGATAGCCTTGACTTGGACTCTGGGGCTTTCTTTACCATTATATTAGCAAAAGTTTGAAGAGTGGAAAAATTGAATCACCCGATTGTTTTAGCAATTGTCTAGGACAGTTCCCCCCTCAAAATTTGATATTTTTTCCTCACTGAATTATGGTGATGGCTTAGTGTAATGCAGACCCTGTTCAAGTGAATTGATCAGCACAGAACAGTCCTCATGTCCCTGTTATTATGTCACACAACCCAAAGCCAACAGCACTAGTTCTAAAATGACTAGTTCTGAAACTTAAAACATAAGGACTTGAAAACAAATTCAGAGAGATGTTCATACAATGAGACAGTCTTTTTCCCCTATTTATTCTTTGAGTCTCTTTCTTGTTTTTCTGGTTTTTCCCTCCATTGGCTGCTGCAGATACCAGAGGAGCTACAACTACCAGGAAGTCAGCCGCACCTTGTGTCCCTCAGAAGCGACCAATGAAACAGGACCCCTAGAGCAACTGATATTTGTAGATGTGGCATCCATGGCACCACTGGGGGCCCAGTACAAGCTGCTGGTTACCAAGATCAAGCACTTCCAGCTCCAGTAAGCAGGATTCATGTGGCCTTTATCTGTTTACTTGTCTGCTCTTCCTGGGCTGTGATGCTCAGTTCAGCTTCCATCCTTACAGATTTGCATTCTAGAGGGAGATTATCCGCTTAGCATATTAACTGAGCACTTTCTGAACTCTCCTGCCTTGGGTAGATGGACAGCAGTGCCTTAATCAATGCAATAGGGAGGAAGCAGGGGACTGGTAGAGAGGGTAGGAGCAGTTGACCTCCTAGGTGTATCTGTTTTAGGGGGTCTGTGAGGGGGCCCTATCTGGCCCACAGTCCAGGCAAGAATTACTGGTGACTGAGGACTTTGGTATTATGAAGCAGTGCTCCACTTCTGAAAGAAGTTGCATTTTGTTTTAAGGACGACTTTATGCAATTCCAGTTTTTTCCTTCCAGGTGGGAGTAGCTTTGTCCTTCTTTGGAGTGACTAAGTAATATTTTTGTCCCTGTTTTTTAGAAAATAAAACAAATGGACAAGCTTGTTGAAAAACATAGTCATGAGACTTGGAAACTTCATCAAAGAAGCTGCCCAAATGGTCAAAAACCAAAACCTAATTAGCTGTCAGAAATATAAATTAAAGCCATTTTGAGAATCCACTACAACTATCTAATTGTTATAACTTGAAAGCCCTGACAATGCAGTTTCACTCCTAGTTATATAACCAACTTCTGGATGTATAACTGGTATACATGCATTCAAAAATGAACACACTATTGCTGTCCATAAAAATGTGGATAAACCTCATGATGTTGAGCAAAAGAAGCCAGACAAGAGAAATACATGCTGTTTGATTCCATTTATATAAAGTACAAAAACAGGCAAAACTATTCTGTAATGTTAGAAGTCAAGATAGTGGTACCTTTGAGGAGGAAAGAAGTCATCCATGATTATGATTATCTGGTGATAATTTATTTAGATATTTGCTTATAACTTTCGTAATTTTCCATAGTTTGGTTATATTTCAATAAAAAGATAATTTTTTATAAATCAGGATATTTTAAAATAGTATATGCTACTTTTTTGCAGGTTATTTTTCTGATCAGAATGCTCTGTTCTATTATAAATCTCTCTTTACATTTCCTAAGGCGGTTTATAAAGAGGTCTGTAGCCAGTGGAGTTGCTAATAAGAATCAAATATTTATCTTGGTCTTCTTTACACCTCTTGACATAGTGCTATACCCATAGAGACAGATGGACAGACAATGGATGAATGAATGGTCAGAAGGATGGAGAAGTCGTCACAGCATTTTTTCCAAGTCCCTTTATTTAATTCCGGTGTTGAAAAAGGTGACATGATAATATCAAGAACAAAGAACACTCCTTCTCTCCCCCTATCTTCGCCCCCCAAAAAAAACAAGCATAAAAAGATTCTGTGGTGGATAAGTCCCACCCAAACCAATTAAATCAGAGTCTATAGAGGGGAGTTTTGGACACTGGTATATTTTTTAAGGTTCTCCAGGTGATTCTAATGTGTGGCCAGGGTTGAGAACCACTATTCTGAAGCAACTCCCAATATGGCGCTTAAATTTAATAACTTAAAAATCTATTTATGATATTAAACCCTATGGGAATTCATTGTTATCTGTTTGATGGGGATGGCAGCACATTACTTGAACAGAGTGCAGTTTGAACTTAGGAGAAGCCTTGCCTTTACTGATTGGTCTCTGTGTCTTTGACCTGTTACTGTCACCTGGTGGCAATATACTTGAATTGTAGGGCCAGTTTTCTGTGAGATTAATTAGACTTTTGGAGAACTGGATTCTATGAAACTGAAGTCATGAGGTCACAACTCTAAGCGAGTGTCAGTGAATGATGTGCATGCTGGTGAAACTGCAGATCTATTTCCTCACATTGTTTTCTATTTTCACCTCTTATAATGTGAAACCAGACACTTAGAGCATTTCAAAATGCATACAGTTACCAGGGCTTTTATAAGACCAAGATAAGCCTGAGAAGAGATGGTAGCCGAGATATGTGTCTCTTCCTCCTTGGCTCCACCAGCTTGCTGGTGGCCCAGAAATCCAGAGATGATGGTAAGGGGGGAAGATCTGAGGACTGTGGCAAGAATTGGGCTCCAGGAATTGAGAGAAACACTGAAGAATTAACTCCAAATCCCTAACGTTGCACTTTCTGTTGTATTTTTGAGTGACAGGCTAGAATGTATGGAACGCATTCTAGGATTGTTTCTGTCTAGAATTATAAATTTTAATAATTGAAGAAACTTTGGGAATGTAATCCACCCACCGTATTTTTACAGATGAGCAAAGTGATGCTCAGAGGGGTTAAATGACTTGTCCAAACTCATACAGATAGGAAAAGGAAAAATCATAACTAACTTCTATTTCTGACTCTCAGTTCTGAGCTCGTCTCATCATAACATACTATTTCTACTTTCGGTTTAAAACTGTCTTCCTAACTTTTATGTTCCCCTAAATATGTTTCTCAATTACTTATTTATTTAAATACAGCTTTTAAAATAAAATAACTTTGCCTTAAAGCCTTTCCCCCTGCATTTCTACCCATACCCTAGCCCTCTCCACACACATGTGCAGCTTTGCCACTACTAATTTTCCCAGACTTCAGTGCCCGGTATTCAGTGCTGCTGGAGTGTGAAGTCATGGGCAGGGAACAGCAGGAGGCCGTAGGAGCAGGCGCCTGAGCATGGGGTGGGAGGAGCCCGAGCATGGGGTGGGAGGAGCCCGAGCATGGGGTGGGAGGAGCCGAGCATGGAGTAGGAGGAGCAGGTAGAAACCTAGACAGTTGTCTACCTGCAACAGTTGTGTGGAGAATGGACTTGAAGGGAACAAGATTGGATGTAGAGAAGTTAGAAGGTTGATGCGGTGGTCAAGATAAACAGTGAGGAGGTGAATGGAAGAATTTAGGTGAGACTGACAAACTCTGATTGGCTACGAGGGGAAAGGGAAATGGGAGAGTCAAGGAGGACAGTGTAGTTTGTAGACAGCGGTGCCACTAAGAGAAAATAAGAGTTCTGAGGAGAGAAGGAAGACATGTTAAGTTCACTTTTGGATGCGTCGAGTTTGAAGAGCAGACATATGGCAAAGTGTCGGATATGAGCCAGCGTGACGTCAGGGCGAGGTCAGATTTACAGACAGCAGACAGAGTAGAAACACTAGAAACATTTCAGGAAGGTGGGTCCACATGGCACCTGAGGCGCAGCCACAGGAGCTAGGGCTGGAGAAACAGGCAGTGCCCAACCTTGATCTTTAAGATCTTGGATGCTGTGCTAGAGAGTTGGGACTTCACCTTTCAGGTCACACGTGCCACTAGAGGATTTTAAGTGATAAAATAACATGAACAGATTTGATTTTTAGAAATGACTTTAGTGGCAGTGTGGAAGACGAATTGGAGAGAGGGGAGAGGAGAGACAAATAGGCAAATGAAAAATTATTTAAATAGGCCATAATAAAAAATTATTTAAATAGGCCATAATAAAAAATTATTAGAACCTGAACATATTTTGGCAGCAAAAAAGTCGTAAGGAAGAAAAATAATTAAACAATACACATGGGAATAATTTACAAATTCAACAAACATATGTGGCAGAATAAAAACTATAGTCTTATATGAATTCTTGTAGCTTTCGACCTTCCTCTAGACTTCTAAGTAGGGAACGTGAGTCTGTTTTGAGAGCAAGCGTGTGATTGAAATAGCTCAGCTACCATGGTGTGAAAAGTAGTAGATTTTTTTTAGGAAGTGGATGGGTAAGAGGCTTTCAGAACATTTTGCTATGTGTCATACTATGTAATCATGATTTGGTATTTTAGGGGAGACTACATAAACATTTACATTACTGTTGAAGGCTTTTTTCTATTAATGCTATACTGGGCAAAGATGACGCTTCGGGTGGGGGCAGGTGCGTCCAGGTTACTTTCACACTAATAGAATGAATGGGACTTGGTGATCAATCAAATGTGGAAGGTGACAGAAAAGGAAAAGTCCAAGAAGACTCCTACAATGAGGTCAGAAGTCTGGTGAGGCTTACTGATAAAGTGACATAGTGGATCAGGGAAGTGACAGTACATTCCATTGTGATCATGTGGAATTTGAGGTGTTTGAGGAATGGTCAAGTGCAGAAGCCCCGTAGGCCATATCTGTTATGTGACTGGAGCTCAGGAGATGGCCCTGGGCTGGACATGGAGACTTGAGATTCACTGGCATTTTTGTGGTGTTTATGGCAACTGAATACACATGCACATGTGTGCGCGTGCACGCGCACGCTCACACACACACACACGAGGCTGTCAAAAAGTTTGTGGAAAAATAGAATTAAAAGATAATATGAATCTTTCCACAAACTTTTTTAAGTACCCTTATATATAATGTGACTAAAGAAAATGAGAGGATCAAGAACAAGACTGTGGGTAATACTCTCACTTAAGGGATGGTCTGAGAAACAAGAGCTATCAAAAGTGGCTGAGGAGGCACAGCCAGATGCCAGGAAAGCAGGTATCATGGAGGCCAGGGGAGGAAAGTGTTCCAAGACAGAGCAAGTGGTTGTCGGTGTCAAATGTAACAGAAAAGTAAAGACAGTTGAGGGTCAAGTCAGTGGCTTTAGCAAGTAGAAGGGGCTATGGTAGAATGTTTGTGTTCCCCAAAATTGATATGTTCACATCCTAACTCCCAAGTAATCTTATTATTAGGTATTAGGAGGTGGGGCCTTTGGGAGATGTTTGGGTGATGAGGATGGAGCCCTCATGAATGGGATTAGTACCCTTATAAAAGAGGCCCAAGAAAGACCCCTTGTCCCTTCCACCACGTGAAGATGCGTTGAGAGGGTGCCATCTATAAGGAAGTGGGCCCTCACCAGACACAAATCTGCAGGCCTTGATCTTGGACTTCCCAGCCTCCGGAGGTGTGAGAAATAAATTTCTGTTGTTTGTAAGTCACCTAGTCTATGGTATTTTGTTATAGCTGCCCTAATGGACTAAGACAGAAGGTGACTATTTCCCTTAGCAAAGGCAGTTTCAAGGGGATAGTGGGGAAATAATCTGATAGTGGTGGGAAGAGGAAAGAATGAGTAGAATACTTTTAAAAGGCTGGTTTGTAAAGGAGAAGAAAGACATAGGATGACATTAAAGGAGGGAGATACAGGGATAAAGGAGGAAACGTGTTGGGGTATTTTATTTGTTTGTTATTTATTTTGAAAATGGTTGAGACTAGAGTATATTTATAAACAAAGGGGTAGGAAGGCAGATTACATTCATAGGAAAGTTAGATATTTGTAGAAGCAAAGTCACCAAGAAGGGTAGAAGGGATGGAATTTAACACACAAGTGCAGAGTTTATACTTGGACCAGAGGGACACAGGGCAGAGGGTTATAAGTGACAGGGGGTTGGTGGGAAAGTTAGGGGAGTGAAGGGGATTCGTGACAGATGGCAGTAAGGAGATAACAGGAAATAATATTCTGAAGTTCACAGTCCAAGTGAATAATAGGGTATAATTTCCTTCAGCAAACCAAGTGGGGATTTTGAACCCCGCTATACTCTGTGCTAAGGGCTTGCTAACATTAGGTGAATGAAGTGCTGTGAGTCTCAGAGACCTCTCTGAACTCACCTAAAATCTGCTGAACTTTTGTCCCTGTCTCTCTTTTCAGTTACTCTTTCTTCCCATCTCTTTCAGTTTATTTTATTTTATTTTATTACTCTCCTCTATATATTTCTTCTCCCTCTTTCTACCTTCCCCATGGGTCCCTCTCTGCCCCTTCTTTCCCCTTCTTCCTTCTACACCCCATCTCTCTTGACTCCTGTTCCTCTTCCCTTCTCCCCTTCATTGAAATGGCCAAAACAAGGAAACAAAATTGGTTTTTAGTCTCTTATAATTCTTGAATAAGCATTTGTTTCTTGTGTTAAATTTTTAAAATAAGTTGACATTTTTATGCTTCTTTCTCTAAAACTAAAGGTATATATGAGTTCCAATTAGCTTTGTTCTGTTGGCTAATGACCCTTGATAAAATAAACCTTCCCCACCCCTGTTAGGGTCCAAGTGGAAGGAAGGAGAATGTTTCATCTGCAGCAGACACAGTGTTTATTTTGCACATACTGGTGACTCCATGAGAGAGGACTTAAACATGATAGTCTTGAAAACAATAATATGTTTTCAAAGTTTGCATGTGTTGTACTAGCAAATAAAACATGAAGAACAAGAAAAAAAAACAGAAAGTGCATATTGATGTCTTTATATTCAGTATTACACTTGGAATTCAAATGTAGGAGGAATAAAAAAGCAAACTTTAAGCCAAAAAAAATAGTTTTCTCCCGGAAATCTCATGCTGTCTGTTGCTAGCCAAGAAAATCAGTGTCCTCTTTGTTCCTCTGACCTGACAAGGAAGAGAGTTGAAGGCCCCGTGTTCCCCTGGCGATAGCAGGTGACATTCCCCAGACTGCTGGAAGGGCTACCCAGGGCACAGACAGCACTGCGGGTCCTAACCCTGGCTCTGGACCCTCGAGCAGAAACACAACTGGATTTGACACTCATTTGGCTTCTTTAGGTAACTGAAAACCAGAAGTTTTCAACTATGCTTCAGCATAGTGGATGGCGATTTCTGTTGAATGTGGAATATAAAAATTGCTTCCATTGTTGTGAGCTTAAATTCTGAGCCCCGTCCCATGACAACCTAAATAGAGGTCGTTACCTCTATAAAGAGTGCTCAGAGGTTGTGACTTCTAGATAGAACACTAACTGAAGATGTCTCATTTAAATATCTTGACATGCCCTTTCTCAAGGAAACTTTAATTTTAAATTATTTAGTTTTTGTAAAAGGAAAATTAGGAGTGGAAGGAAACTGCAAAGAGCCCCAGGGGATAAAGCTGATGAGGGATCCTAGAAGTTTAGATTCAGAATCCCAGAAATACAGGCCACATGGAAGGGGTAGGGGCACGCCACCCCCAAGTGGGGTGTTTCAGCAGCCCAGGAAATTGACAGTACAGTGAACTTGTATGAGTGATCTTCCTGGCTAACAATGAGGCAAGAACCAGAAAGGCCAAAAACCCGAAAGCAGCCTTTACGAAACTATAGAAAAGACCAAATTTGTCTTTGTGTTTTCCAGACTCTTGGACTGTTTCACAAATGTTCCCTCTAGACAGTACTCTATGCTACCAACTTATTATGTTTCCTATATACTCCCCACACTCTCCTATCCTCAGTGTCTGGATCACTGATGTCTTTCACAGAAGAATGAAATAATTCACCATTTATTACTAATTGGAGAGAAAATAACTTTATTATATTCATTTCGTGAAATTTATCTTTTAAAGTAGGGCCTTAGAAGACAATGCCTAATCCAAAGAGGAGGAAATCTTGAAGAACAATTTCAGCTGGTGTGGCCAGCAACTGCGGCCACCTAGGGACTGTCCCATGGTGATGACTTATTCACCATGTTTTTATATTTATTTATTTATTTATTTATTCATTCATTCATTCATTCATTCATTCATTCATTTATCTATCTATTTATTTTTGTGGCTGGCTAGTACAGCGATCAAACCCTGGACCTTGGTTTTATCATCACCATGTTTTTTTTAAAAGATATTTTGCCATGTATCCATCAAAATTATTTTGAAGTGGTATATATATTATCCAAAGGGGAAAACAAAACATAACAAAAACAAAGGGACGTTGAACCTATGTTTCCTATGTCTTTCAGCCTATTTCTGATACCTAAGCCCTTTGTTTGATTGTAAAATCTTAAGAGAGACCAAGCAAAAGTGTCTGCAAAAGTAAACAAAGTACTTACTTATATAGGTATGACTCCATAGATATTCAAAGACATAAAAACAATCCCTTTCCCCAATTTGATCATTCTCAAGAGTTGAAACCACTGAGCCCCCATGCAGTTTATTTTGTCAGTTTGACGGGGTCAGAAATCCCTTCATAAAGGGAGAGGCTCTCCTTGCATCTAGTTTAAGATGGCTCTTTTAAATAAATAATTTTTGCTTGTTAACTTATGCTATTCTCTCATTTTCCCCCTTTCCCTTCTCCCACTTATGTTTTTCAGGACAAATGTTGCCTTTCACTTCACTGCCAGCCCCTCTCAACCTCAGGTAAGTGACAGGTTCCAAGAGTTATCAAGATCCTACCTGTTGGTATTGCCCAAAGAAATCATGGTAACAGGTAGAGTCAGCATGTGGTATTACCCTTGATCCTTCATATATATCCTTGAGGTATACTTATATCCTGGATTGTTACTAATGTTAATGGGATTTTGAACACAACATTTAATCTGATCACCTTAATTAGTGTGAGTGGGAAAATGATGTTTGTTTTCAGGTGTCCCTTGGTTCAACCTTCATTGATCAAATTGTGTGCCTACTGTGTACCCAGCACAATGTTAGACTGTTCTAGGTGCTGGAGACACAAGGATGAAGAAGAGAGAGGTGGAACTTCTGCCATTATGGACCCAATAGTCAGGATGGGGCAGGGGGAACAGGGAGTGGAAGGCTGTCACCAAGCAGACACACAAATAATTAATTGACCTGGAAATACAATAAAAATAAGACATTTTAATTTCTGCAATGTTATAGGTGGAGTAGAGGAGTTTCTCCTGTTTGTTATAAAGAAAGAGCAAGAATGCCAACAAAAAGTATTAGGAGAATTAGATATTTTTGTTGTGGTCTCCATTAAGCCATAATCATAAACAGAATAAATGCATGAGAACTTTAATTAAAGCTGTTTTTCTGGTGAGATTTCTAGCTACCTTCATTTTTCCTTTCAGTTCTTGTGTAAGAGTAAAGTCTATACAATAGCAAGTTTAAAACAGGTTTGCTTAATGTCCTGATACTCACTGTAATTTTTTTTTTTTTTTTTGCAAGCTGAAATATAGTGTTATTTGTATTATTAGTATTATGGCTAGTTTGTTTTTAGAGTTGGGAAGAGACACATACAATCAGTTTTCTCAATCTTTTTTTTTTTAAAAAAAAGACGAGATGACCGGTAAGGGGATCTTAACCCTTGACTTGGTGTTACCAGCACCACGCTCTCCCAAGTGAGCTAACCGGCCACCCCTATATAGGGATCCAAACCCTTGGCCTTGGTGTTATCAGCACCAGACTCTCCCTTGTGAGCCACAGGCTAGCCCTAAGCCCATACACCTTTTAAGAGTTAAATTTCCCCTTTCAGTGGAAGTCTCTGCAGTGCATATATACTGCCACCCAGTGGCAGGAGAGGGCCACTGGCCCATAATCTGTTGCCCTCAACATTTGCTGACCATTTAATTTCTTTCTTCCTTTTTTTTTTTTTTTTTAAAAGATGACCGGTAAGGGGATCTCAACCCTTGGCTTGGTGTTGTCAGCACCACGCTCAGCCAGTGAGCAAACCGGCCATCCCTATATAGGATCCGAACCCGTGGCCTTGGTGTTATCAGCACCGCACTCTACTGAGTGAGCCACGGGCCGGCCTTGACCATTTAATTTCAAAAAATATTTAGAAAGCACTAGTTATTAGGTGCAATGGGAGATCCTTAGAAAAGGGAAGACCAACTTGTACTCTAACTACAGGAACAGTACAGCCTAATAATCCTGTGCAGAACTATAATAAATACGATATACTGAATGTTGTATGCACTATAAAATAATAGAAGGGCTTGTAGACTGAAAATTAGTGATGAGCATATATTGTGGCTTCTTTTTATTTTAAAAAGTATATAGATATTAAAGCCTAAATAATTTGTATGTGAACCCGAAACTAGAACAAACTAATAAAACAAATTCTCTGATATCTATGGAAGTCTTTCTTTACTCTTAACTGTTCCCATTTCAGCCTGTATTTTATATCCTCTTCAATTGCAAGAAACATTTCCTGTTCCTTTAAGCTCACCCAAACGATTGCACATTCTCAGACAACCTGCATCGATCATTGTCTGCCTCTACTCCTGTAGCTAGAAGCAGGTTGTAGAAACTGGGCATGCAGTCAGGATGCAAATGGTGATTTTCAGCCTAAATTCCAGCCATTGCTTTGGGTACTTGTCATTTGCTTCTTTCTGGTAAAAGGAGATTATCAGAGCAGGAATCAAAAACATTTATTTGGGGTCTATGGTTATTTCGAGATAAAGAAGGTTGATAATATTTAGGCACATAGATAAGGCTTCAGTAGGTATCTACTGCTTGCACAAAACCAATTACTATTATTTAGAGGAATATATATGATGTTCATAACTGCTGACAGTAAGCCTAGTAATGCTCTTGAGTTATGAAGTATGGTTCCCCTGAGAACCATGAGCACCTCTTGGGAATCCCAGACTACTCACCATTTGAAGAGCCCTGTATTACATGTATTTGAATCCAGCTCCAACGTGAAGTGGGTTCTTAGGGGTATGGCCATCTGTTACTAGGCATGAATAGACTTCCAAACAGCAGCCTTCATGACACTCAATCTTGAGGTGATTTTTTTTCTCCCATTAGAAAGTTTTGGATTATTTGAGAGGAATGGGTAAAGGAGCATGAAAATCAACTACAATGTATTTTGAGAAGTAAAATTAAAAAAAAAAAAGTTTGGGATTATTGAAAAACATTCTATTTTTATTGTGCTTGTTCTCAAAATAGGGTTAGTAAAGAAGATACTGAAATACAAAACTAAGTTTTAACATGTTTTGCCTCTTTTTTAAAGTGATAAATTTATTAGAGTCCTAGGATATGGGGCTTGTTTGGGTTGCTTTCCTCAAAATCTAAATCATAAGCTTGACATAGCTTCTCAAGAAGTTACCATTTATAATTATTGGGCAGAATTCCCCTTTTTTCATCATTAGCAACATGTTTAAAACTTAGAGTTAATATATTTTCCCAGTGGATTCATAATCTATAGGTATAACCTCTTTCTATTAGAAATGTTTCCTGATTCTGGGTCGAGCCCATGGCACACTCGGGAGGGTGCAGCGCTGGGAGCGCGGTCCAGTGGATTCATAATCTATAGGTATAACCTCTTTCTATTAGAAATGTTTCCTGATTCTGGGCCGAGCCCGTGGCACACTCGGGAGGGTGCAGCGCTGGGAGCGCGGTGGCGCTCCCGCCACGGGTTCGGATCCTATATAGGGATGACCGGTGCGCTCACTGGCTGAGCGCGGTGCGGCCGGTCTCAAAAAGGACAAAAAAAAAAAAAAAGAAAGAAAGAAAGAAATGTTTCCTGATTCTGGTAATATTTGAGAAATACTTCTAAAGATACCTCAACCTGCCCCAAATTGTCAACTTATTTCCAGGGATTAGATGTAGGACTTGATCTTTGAATCCAAATATTTTCTCAGTATATTCCAGCCAGGAAGTAGATTCTTTAGCAAATGTGCTAGGGGAAGGATTAGTCTAGTGCTAATTCTTGCCTGTGGGGAGAACTCTTGAAGTTTATCTTCAGTGTGGAGCATCCCATTTCCCGACCACACAGAAGTAAACCTTGTCTCATGTTACATCCGCATATCTGTAATTCAAAGAGAAGGGGGAATGCGTCTTACGTGGGTAATAAAAATGAAGTGTAGCAAAGTTTAGTTAAGAAAGAAATGGTGATACCGTAGATAGTGAAATGGCAGCATGGTATGAAATAGCGACTTTGTCTTCTTCCCGATGTCCGCACCGAGCACGGCGCAGAGCAGTTAGTTGCTCATTATGTGTGAGATGAATGGCTGGCTAGCTGAAATAATGAAGATTCACTGAGATTTATATCTGATTTTTGTGCCTAATAATAGAGGAAGCCATCCTATTCATGTGAAAATAGATTGAGTTCATGATTGTAAACATTGCTTAATATTTACAAATCATGTCTTTCTTTTTCTTATTCTCAGTATTTTCTATACAAATTTCCCAAAGATGTGGACTCAGTTATCATTAAAGTGGTGTCTAAAATTGCTTATCCATGTTCCGTTGTCTCAGTCCAGAATATCATGGTGAGTCCTGATAATTTGCCAGCCTTCTAATATGGAGCATTATATTATCCCAGAATATATGAAAGAGAGGGATGAGGGCCACGTCATCCTTCTACCGTGCATCTCCCCAAAACTGCTAAATAATAACAGTATCTTGTGCATTGATAATTTGCCAGCCTTCTAATATGGAGCATTATATTATCCCAGAATATATGAAAGAGAGGGGTGAGGGCCACGTCATCCTTCTACCGTGCATCTCCCCAAAACTGCTAAATAATAACAGTATCTTGTGCATTCAAGTGGGCAGTCCATGTTTGCAGACAGAGATTTGGAGAGATAAAGAATAGGTGACTCTTCACCAAAATAATTGAAGGAAAGAAGAAAGGAAGGAAGGGAAAGACAGAGGGAGGGAGGGAGGAAAATGGAAGGGTCCTGACAAAAGACAAGGAAGACCAAGTTGTGAGTTCCACAAGAAAAATAAAATAGAAATCTATTGTTTGTTCTGATTTTTAAATTTTATTGTAACATTAGGTCCTTTCTGTCTCATGAAGTGTTAACAAAAACTGGGAAAGGCACTTTAAGACAATCCTTTCATAGTTCTCTTCAATATAAACTGTCTTTGATTTTAGAGGACAAGGCCCCAAGTTTTAAGAGGATTATTTCATGACTGTTGAGGGGGAAAACTTTTCTTCATGGTTTCTGGCTTAGTAGGGATTCCTGCTCTGGTACAGGTGGAAAAGCCCCGACAGACCTATATGTGGTATAACATTGTATAACATTACTGATGCTTTCCTTTTTATCCTTCATGCACACTACAGTGCCCAGTGTATGATCTTGACCACAATGTGGAATTTAATGGTGTCTATCAGTCCATGACTAAGAAAGCTGCCATCACGCTACAGGTGAGACATTGCTTCTGTGGTCACTATTATCAATAGCAAAGCTTAATTGATAGTTTACCTTTGGAACAAAATGCAAAAGGGTTGGCCATCCACTGTGTGCCTAGAATCTCTTTCCTTTCTAATTGCTTTAAAAATTAAGATTGCTATGCCTGAACTCAAAGCCCAGGTGATAGTAGACAGTGCTACTCTACCAAGTGCCTCTTTCCCCCTGGGGATTCTTGGAAGCCCATGGTGTTGTGGGACATATATCTGGCAGACTGCTTGTGTGGGTAAAGCCAGAAGATTCCAATCTACTCAATAGGGGTGCCAATTTAGGGTGAAGTTTATTGGGTCAATTTAACGCAAGTAAATATATTAAGTGTACCAGTAACAGTAACCAAAAGAGGACTTCAACTCTGGACAGATTGGATAGGTTCAAAGGAATATAAATGATATTTATGCAGCAGTTTACCTTTTTGGTATTTGTAATTAAATTATTTCAGTTGTAATTTTATAGCAAAAATGTACACACATCATGCCAGAATATTTTCAAAGAGATTCTGTCTCGCCTTTGGGGTGGTAATTACTTCAGGTGCTGGTGACTTGATCTGTTCTCTAGACTAAGTTGATACTGTTTATTGAATAACAAGCAAAGAATAAAGAGAGGTTAATTATAATTTAGGTATCAGACCTAAATATTTCTAGCAATTAGGCTTTAATTTTTGAGGGCCTCGGATGTGATATCACAAATATCTTCTCTTGTTTTTAGTATTTATTTCTTCCTGAGCATCCCAACATTATGTGATACCAAATTTAAAAGTACAGAAAAATTGCTATAGTAGGGAACTTCAAAATTTTCATTTTACATCATCCAGGAGACTAAATTAATGAGGAGCAAAGTGTATCAGTGCATGTCTACCTTGGATGTGTTTGGCAATAAATAGTTACTTCTCTTTTGGGCTCATGCTTCAGTCTTGGGCCATTTTCTCACTGGGCTAAACATGATACCAGAAATTTGTGGATTATAGAAAAAAAAAGACAGAGTTGTAGAACTATAATGGATCTTAAAGATGATCTTGTCAACCACACTCCATTCACAGATGGAAACTGGGAACCAGAGAAGCACTCTTATAAAGTCAAAGCAAGACTGTAACTCAGGTCTCCTGACGTGAGTCCTTCGCCTCTCTAACCTAAATTATTTATTTAACAACTGGGAACCAGAGAAGCACTCTTATAAAGTCAAAGCAAGACTGTAACTCAGGTCTCCTGATGTGAGTCCTTCGCCTCTCTAACCTAAATTATTTATTTAACTGTTGACTGTGTGACTTTTGGGAAAGTTACTTATCATTAGATTTTAAAATAAAACCCAATGTACAAGTATTAATTTTTAAATATAAGCTGTTGGCATATTATTTACATGGTGTCTATTACAATTCTAAACACTCAAGTGGACACAAAATAGATTGAAATCAGAATGATGCATCTATTCACTTTAAGTTCTTGGGCATAACAATTATCATGGATAATCTGGAGCTGATCATGGGTATAGGAAAATCCTTTTTAAGGAGTTAGAGGGCAGAAGTGAACCTTACTTTTCCTCTCTTTCCTCTAGGTAGGCTTCTATCTTTGCAACTGTTTTCTAGTTTTGCAGCTGTTTTTGGCTCCCCTACCCCATGGACTTTCTCCCTTCTCACTCTTTCTTACCTGCCTATCATAAGGTTGTTATGTCTTATGCAGAAGAAGGATTTTCCAGGCGAGCAGTTCTTTGTGGTGTTTGTGATAAAGCCTGAAGATTATGCCTGTGGAGGATCTTTCAGCACCCGAGGTAAGAGATAGCGAAGAATAGCTGGCTACTTAGGAAAACCTGAAGGAAGGGAAAGGAAATCCCAATCCTCATCTCTAGTTCCAACAAAGTAAGAATTCATCAGCAATCATTTGGCAAGGCAATCTGAGAGATACTTGAGAAAACAATAAAAGGAAAAAAATAATCAATATAATGGCATTATTGATACTGCACAATGTTATTCAGTACAGTTTATCTTTTGGAAGAGGTAAGTTCACTTAATTGCCCTTTACCCAACAAATATTTGCTCCAATGAAGTAATGATCTCAAAGAGTAGATCAAGGCCCATTGCCTAAGATCAGTTTGGTGGCTAACAGTAAGGGAGCTGCTTATATTTATCAGTAGTCAGCATTTCCACCAGGATGTTGTACAGGAAAAACCAATCGCCAAAATGGTACCTTGCAAGATAGTGGGAAAGTCAAGTGTGACAACTTATCCCAATGACAGTGGTGGTAAGCTCTTAGGCATAGTACAAATAATTGAGTAACTATCCAGTAACCACTTTGGGAATGGGTAGGATGTTGACTGAAAACACAGACCCCCAGTTGTTGATGAGCCACATGTGACCAACACAGAGGGTGTTTACTGTTGAGCATAACACGGTTCCTTTGGTATTTAGGTGACATTCTGCTAGTGTGTTCTTGTTCTTTAATCCCTTAATTATATAGCCATAGAGTTTTACTGATGTCCAATGCTCCTTGATAAACTTAGAGCCCTTCAATGACTAGATAAGAGAAAAAAATTCTCATTGCCTAGAAAAATGCAAACCAAAGGAAGAAGTAGGTATCTATTTTTGCAGCTGTTTTCTTCAGATGTCTGTGGATATCAGGGAAAGGGTCAATCCTTCTTCATTGGGGAAGGGAAGATGCAGTTGCATTTACATCAACTAGTGGTACCAAAATGTACCCAAGCAAAGGCCAAACTGAGAATCTTAACCAAAAGGGATATTGGAAGGTTTGAAGGTTTGGGGTTAGATGTTCCTGCAGTTCTTGCTAAAATAAATTTCAGAAACTAGAGTTAATTCTGGACATTTTTTGAACAATTGTTCAGACGAGAGGCCAAGAATGTAATATCTGATCCATTGTTTCTTGGTTTTTTTGTTTTGTTTGTTTTGTTACCAGAAAAGGAGAATCAGACATGGAATCTTCAAAGAACAAAGATCCTTAAAGTGACCATTGTTCCTTCCATTGAAGGTCAGTGTTGGCTCTAGAATGAATGGAGAGATTCCTATGTTGGGAAATCTATCATATAATTCATAAAATATCATCCCTCCAGAGAGAATCATCATAAGAAAACTAAAGTCTATTTACCTTAGAGGTAGAAGAGGGAATCAGAGCATTTTGTTAAATCCCTTCCAAAAAGAAAGGGAACTCAGTTATGAAGTTGTTTTTAGGCAGTCCCTTCCCACTTCTACTGGGAAGTCATCACTGTGAATGGCAGCCACTCTGGGTGACTTCTGGGTGACCTCCAGTAGCTTTGCTGCTCTGAATGAAAATTTCCTAGGACTTAAGAATGGGTGTGATGGAAGTGGGCCCTTCGCGCTCTCCTGTACCAAACAGTTCTCTTTTCTCCTGAGGATAACCTGACCAAAGTTGTTTCTCTCCCCTCAGAATCCGTTTACGTGAAATCCAGCCTTTTCAGTGTCTTCGTCTTCTTGTCCTTCTACTTGGGATGCCTGCTTGTTGTGTTAGTTCATTATCTGAGGTATGTCAAAAGTTTCAAGAAAATATTAAACCCCTTTTCCTGTCTTTGTATAATGATTACAGCACAGGCTTTAGAGTTATATCAACTGGGTTCAAATCTACCTCAGTCACTAACTGTGTGACCTTGGGCAAGTTACTTAACCTCTCTATGTTTCAGTTTCCTCATCTATAAAATGAGATAATAATTTACCTCATAAAATAGTACAACTGCAGCATTGACATCAATGTCGGGCACACAGTAAATGCTGGTAGAATGTGGGTTATTTTCATAGTTAGTGAAACCTCAACAAAAAGGCAAGTTGTATATCTTTTAGACCAGAAAATGTTCACTGTAAATCCTACAGAATGTAGGGAATTATAAGTTCTTCCTAACATGGAAATTTAGGAACACTTTTAAATATTTTATCAAAAAGTATATTTGATAGAGCACATATTACAAGATTACATTTGTGTGAAATGTCTGTGTCCAAAATAGGCAAATCTGTAGAGACAGAAAGTAGATTAGTGATTACAAGGGGCTGAGGGGAGGGTGTGGGGTGAGGAGTGACTACTATTGGAACTGGGGTTTTTTGGGAAATGATAAAAATGTTCTGGAGTCAGTGGTAGTGGTAGCACAACCTTGTGAGCATATTAA
The DNA here is from genome assembly GCF_000696425.1 of Galeopterus variegatus. Classification (NCBI taxonomy): domain Eukaryota; kingdom Metazoa; phylum Chordata; class Mammalia; order Dermoptera; family Cynocephalidae; genus Galeopterus; species Galeopterus variegatus. Next base: position 149,241 of record NW_007729256.1, on the reverse strand, counting down.
AAACCACTGACTTGTACACTGAAAAAAATGCAAGCTTTCCGCATGGGCCTTTTTTAACCTTCCTAAATAAAAGATTTTTTAAAAAAGTAAATTTAATGCCCAAAATAGATCTTGAGGTATAATAAATAGCAGGGGTAATATGCTCTGATACTATATTACCAGGGGCTTTCCAAATGTTGCAGCATCAATCTTCTAGTAAAATGTACCTTGGGGTTAAAAAGGAAATAATTAGGGCCGGCCCGTGGCTCACTCGGGATAGTGCGGTGCTGATAACACCAAGGCCCCGGGTTCGGATCCCATATAGGGATGGCCGGTTAGCTCGCTGGCTGAGCGTGGTGCTGACAACACCAAGTCAAGGGTTAAGATCCCCTTACCGGTCATCTTTTTTTTTAAAAAAAGGAAATAATTATGCTGTAATTTGACCAAGGAAATTTCCCAAGATTTTGGAGCCCCTAAATAAAAAGACTGGCGTTTGGAGCGCCAGTCTTTCCTTGCCTCTCTCAGCGGGGTTGAACCTTTAGAATTCCACTCTTTGTTGTGCTCTCTATGAAACAACTGCACAAGAATGGCAGGAGGTTCACAATAAGCAAATGTCCTTTCTCCTCTTGAACATGTACAGAAAACAAAGCCAGCAGAGAGTTTTGAGACTACTGGGCAAGATTAACCTTATCTGTAGAAGGACCTCATGGTTACCTCAACGACACAAACCATGGCAATGATACAGGCATATCTTTGCCTCAAAAAGTAACTCCCTTCTTTTAGTAGGTGGAGTACAGGGGGTATTTAGGGCAGTAAAACTATTTTTTAGGGAGACTGCCTTTTATTATTCTATCATTATATATACATATATATATATATATATATATATATGTATATATATATGTACACAAACACACACGCACACACAAATATATTCTGGACCATTTGAAAGTAAGTTGCATATGACATGAACTTTTATCCCTAAATATTTCCAAAGACTAAAAATATTCTCGTACATAACCATAATATAGCTATCAGATTCAGCAAATTTAGCATCATAATGATACTCTTATCTAATCTACTGTCTATATTCCAAAATGTCCTGGCCAGATATGGGACAATGTGAGCACCACAATAATTGAGGATAATAAATTATAAACCATTGGAAAAAATATAAATTTATTAGTTCTTATTAATAAGAGAAGAAAGGACCTAAATACCTGCAGACATATATCCAGTGAATTCAACAAATTTACTAAAACAGGTACCCACTAGGGAAAGGAGTCATTAACAAATTCTGACAGTAGATGGGAGGCCTCTTACTCACAGAAGAGCTGTGAGCCAAGAGCTGACTAGTAAATATGGAGGGAGTGCAGGAGTTGGAAAAATCGTCTTGCAAACTTCATAGTAAAGACTAAATCAGAATAAGAATTATCAATGGAAACTAAGTCGGTGGAGGAAATCTGATGAGGATCAGATATTTGCATGGCCTTAAAGTGTATCCTCACAAATCGCTTAGTAGCAGTAAGGGAAAAAATAGTAACTACACAGTGGAGAAATCAAACACATTGACTAGGTGATCAAAATTAATTATCACCAGGGAAAGATGAACATTGTGTCTGGACGTGACACACTTAGAAGGACAAAACATCACTTATGCAGCAATCCAGAAATGCATTTTTGAATCTAATCATGTGGAAAAATTAGACAACCCAAAATGATGAACATTGTGTTAAAAGGTGTCATTAAAGACAAAGAAAGGCATGGAGGTGTTCCTGATTAAAGGACACTAGAGAGATATGACAACTAAAGACAATACCTGATCTCAAGCTAGGACTTGTACTAGAAGAAAAATATGCTATAAAGGACTTTATTTGGTCAGTTGACAAAATGGGAATACAGCCGTAGATTAGAGTATCATATCAATGTTACATTTGCTGAACCTGATAGCTGTATTATGGTTACATAAGAGAATATTTTTATTCTTTGGCAATATTTAGGGATAAAAGTCCATGACATATGCAACTCACTTTCAAATGGTCATGTATATATAACAGAGAGAATGATTAAAGCAAATGGAGTAATATGCTAACAACAGGTAAGTCTAGGTAAAGGGTATACAGGTATTTTATATTCTGTTCTCTCTTTTTTTATTCTTATTATTGCTTCTTTTCTTTAAATTTGAAATTAAAAACAAAAACCCCAGGCTATAGGCAAATATTTTACCTGAAAAGTACATACATTAATGAGTCTAGGTAAAGGGTATACAGGTATTTTATATTCTGTTCTCTCTTTTTTTATTCTTATTATCGCTTCTTTTCTTTAAATTTGAAATTAAAAACAAAAACCCCAGGCTATAGGCAAATATTTTACCTGAAAAGTACATACATTAACTGATTGTTAGCTCAATTAATTTATCAGATCATAGCCATTAACATTTAACAAGTACCTGTTCTGTGCTAGATAATGCGCTGAGCCCTTTAAGTACATTATTTCGTCTGATGCCCCCTAACAGAGGGTACTATGTTTATCGCCCTGCAACAGTTAAGGAAATTGAGGCATGGAGAGGTTAAGCAAATTGACCAAGAATTCACAAACAGTAAATGAAGGAGCTAGCATTTGAACTTATGCAGCCTGGCTCCAGAGTCTTAGCTCTCAGACAGGCTGATTAAGAAGGATCTGGAGTTGTCAGGGAATGTGAGGGATGACGATCCTCACCAAGGAGGTCAGACTAAAAGCCTGGCACCCCAATGAGGATTCAATTGAAAAAGGGCCCAAAAAGCTTCTTGGATGAGCTCCAATGTCTTGGAAAAGACGTTCGTCTCTTCCATCGCTCTTAGGAAGACTGTTTCTACTCCTGATGTTTTAGATTTTAGGAAGCAGGATTACCCCACTTTAGTTAGCTAGCATGCACTGTCAACATACAAACAGACAAAAAATTAAGCTGATAGCTGGTTATCAGTATCTCTGAAGTTGTTACTCAGCCAAAAGAAGCAAACACAGTTTTGAACAGTTGTGGTATAAGTCTAGCTGCAGATTATTTTGCTACAGCCAAATGCACAAGCATAGATTTTTCCAAATATAGACAAACTGGAAATAGAAATCTGGAGACATAAGAACTATTTGGCATTCTAAATAGAAGAATAGACTGAGGAAAATGATAATAGGAAAACTCTTCTTTCATCGAACTAAGCAAAAAAATAGGTTTTCTACAAGACCATATGAAACCAGTCCTCTCAGCGTAATGCCATTTACATGATGAATCCCCTATATCTTATTATCAGTACATGTGGAGTTTGACATGCTATGAGAGAAGGATGAAAAATATTGATAAGAGACATGGCCCCTGCCCTCAGGGAGGTAAGACACTTTTATCATGCATTGGCCTGAACCTAAACACTATTCCCTGCATATCCCCCAGCCCTAATCCATTTAACATGTATATATTTATTGAAGCCGCTACAATATATGTGCAGGCCCTGCATACATGTTCTCTTATTTGTTCTTCTCAATCACCCTGCCAGACATTGAGTCCACACTGCCCAATCCTGGATACTCATCCTTTCCTTTGATTCTTGCATTAATCATCCATCGCCACAATAATGCTGCATTAAATAAATAAATAAACAAACAAACCTCCAATGGCAGGCATACACCAATAAATATTTGAGTTTGCTCACAAATCTATGGGTCAGCTAGATGGTGCTGCTAATCTGGCTGGGCTTGGAGATCTCAGCTGGGTGTGGTCACAGTGTGCGATCCACTGGCAAGTCAGCTAAGAGCTGGCTCTTCTAGGCTGGCCTCAAGTTCATTTGGTCTCTCATCCTCCCACAGGCTAGCCTGGGCTTATTGTATCTCCAAGAGACATAGCAGAAGAGTTCATGACCTCCTTAAGATGTAGGTTTAGAAGTAGCACAATATCACTTCCCCCTCATTTCTGTTGGACAAAACAAGCCATGAGGTCAGTCCAGACATAGGAGATGAAGATACAGACCCCACCTTTCAACTGAAGGAGCTGGATTCAAGATGAGGTGCGGCTGTTTTTGCTCTTTTTTCCCTTTGTCACTGGCTACTGCCTGCCTCATCCTAGCTTTGTAAATTAACTCTTCTAATGAGTAATTTTATCTGTTCCAAAATCTAGGACAAATGTGGGTAAAGCCTGTTAATACAAACACATAATCCAAGCTCATCGTCTTCTATGAGTCCATATAATTGCTTTCCAGTCAATATCACTAAAATTATTAAGAAGGAATTTCACAGCCTCATTTGCCAGCTACAACAGTCGGGCCAAATCATTACCGCTCTCCTTAATGATATGCCATGTTAATTGAACAAATATTTCCTTATCATGTGCCAGGCGCTGTCCCAGAGGTTAGACATACAGTTGTGAACAAGGCACTCTAGATCCCTGCTCTAATAGGACTTGCATTGTAGAGGGGAAAAACATACAAGCAAGTAAGCAATTAATAAAGAAAATAATTCCAGTAGTGGCAGGAAGAGAATAAACACAGCAGTGTGACAGAGAACGATGGTTGGGGAAGCTACTTTAGATTTGATTTGGTCAGCAGGGAAGGCCTCTCAGAAATGAGACCGGAATGGCAAGAAGGAGCCAGCCATGTGAGGATCTGAGGAGAGAGTGGCCCAGGCAGAGAGCAAGAGCAAAGCCCCTGAGGTAGGGAAGAGTTTGGTGTGTTTAGGAACAAAAGAGCTATGAAGAGAAGTTCTTCTACCAAATATACCAGAATCTGTGTGCAACTTGAAGAGCTCCCATCTGGAAGTAAATAAGAGCATGTACCAAAACATGAGTGCTTCTGGCCCCCAACTTTCCTCCCTCACCACTGCAACCTCACATTCAAAAGGAAGGCTTATGTGGGGAGAAGAGAATAATTCACATTTGAATTTTTGATAGACATTCCCAAATGGTATACCAGGTTTGTAAATAGCAACTTTATTGACACATAATTCATAGACCACAAAAAACGTTCCTTTAAAGTACACAACTCAGTGGTTTTTAGTATATTCACTGTTGCACAGTCATTACCACTATCTAATTTCAGAATATTTTCATCAATCCAATAAGAAACCCTGAGTTCAACAAGGTTTTAGGATACAAGATCAATATACAAAAATCAATTGTATTTCTATACACTAGCAATGAACAATCCAAAAATAAAATGAAGAAAACAATTCCATTTACAAAAAGTGTCAAAAATAATAAAATACTTAAGAATAAATTTAACAAGGGTAAGACCTGTACATTGAAAACTTATAAAACATTGTTGAAAGAAATTAAAGAACTAAATAAACAGAAACACATCCTGTGTTTACAGATTGGAAAAGTAGATAGAATAATGGCTCCCAAAAGATGTCCACCTTTTAATCACCAGAACCAATGAATATGTTACCTTACATAGCTAAAGAGACTTCACAGACATGATAAAGTTATGAAGAATACCTTGGATTATCTACTTGTGTATTAGTACATTTCTGATGCTAGGAACAAAATATATGGAACTGGGTAATTCATAAGAAAATGAAATTTATTGCTTATAGTTTCTGAGGCTGGGAAGTCCAAAGTCCAGGGAACACATTTGGTGATGGTATTCTTTGTTGGTGGCTTTACGGCAATGCAGGGGTCTCACATGGCAGAAAATGGTGGAGCAGAGAAGGAGAAACTCTCACACACTCGCCTTTTAAATCCCTTAGAGTCATGCCCCTGACCACCATTATTAATCCATTTACCATGACATCGCACTACAATCTAATCACCTCTTTGAGGCCCCACCTTTCAATTACCATAATAAGATTTCCCACCTTCAACATTACAGTAGGGATTAAGCTTTAATGTATGGACATTAGGGGACACAATTCAATCAATCCATAGCAACATGGCCCTAATGTATTCACAAGAGTCCTGTAAGAGGGAGACAAGAAGGTCAAAGGCAGAAAAGGTGGAGATATGATGAAGGAAGAGATTGGAGTGATGTACTTTGAAGATGGAGAAAGTCAAGGCCGTGAATCAAGAAACACAGGCTGCTTCTGGAAGCTTGAAAAGGCAGCTGTGGAAAACAGTTCAAAAAAAAGTTAAATATATGAGGGTAATTCAAAAAGTTCATGGAAAGATTCATATTATTTTTAATTCTATTTTTCCATGAACTTTTAAAAGTACCCAGAAATTTCACTCCTAGGTATATGCCCAAGAGAATTGAAGACTTATGTTCATACAAAAACTTGTATACAAATATTCATAGCAATGTTATTAATGTTAGCCAAAAAGTGGAAACAACCAAAATGTCCATCAAATAGAAACAAATAAATGAAATGTGGTATATACATACAATGGAATATTACTCAGCTATAAGAAGACAGAAGTAATGATACATTGTACAACATGGATAAACCTTGAAAACATTATGCTAAGTTAAAAGAAGCCCATCAAAAAGTTCACATATAATGTGGTTCCATTTATATGAAATGTCCAGAACAGGCAAATTTATAGACACAGAAAATAGATTAGTGGTTGCTAGGACCTGGGGACAGTGGGGAATGGGGAGTGACTGTTAATGGGTTTGGGATAAGTTGCACAATTATGTTACCACACTAAAATTCACTGAATTGTATACTTTAAAGGGTGAATTTTATGGTATGTAAATTATATCTGGAAGCTAATGAATGAATGAATGAATGAATGAATATGCCTAGGAATGGGATTTCTGGGTCACGTTGTAACTCTATGTTTAACTTTTTGAGGAATTACTAAACTGTTTTCCAAAGTGACTACATCATTTTACATTCCCACGAGCAATGTATCAAGTTGCAGTTTCCTCATACCCAAAGGCCCATTTTTAAGAGATCCTAGCAGACAAATCTGCAACAAAATCTATAGAAAACAAATGTAAAACGCTGAGGTTTTCACTGTCTTACCCATGTATATGTGCTTATTTGCAGGTTTCAGAGAAAATCCATCAATGGAAGCTTTGGTTCCAATGACGGTAAGAAAAATACCTGGTTTCAGTTCAACATTATGTTGAATAGTGTGTCAACATCCTACTTGGTACTTCTTTTGTCTTTCTGCCTTTTGCATTTACAAACCCTACCTTGATTCCTATCCCACAGAGTAGTCTAATCTTCGGTGTTTGTTATGGAAAGCAGAGCTAGTAAGAGCCAATTGTATAGTTGGTAATTGTAACTTCTAAGAACTTATATTTAACTTATATTTATTTATATTTTATAATTATAACTTCTAAGAGCCTAAGTCAGTATGAGTTATTCAGTGCTCATAAGCTATTTGGCATTAGAGTGATAGTTTGGAAAAGAAATGATGAAGTGGGATTTGATTTCTAAGTCACATGTAGCAGATGTTTACTTATGTATTTTCTACTCTTAAATTTATCTGCAGAATCTTAGAAAGATACAAACTCACCCCTGCCCCCTCCAGCAGGAATATTTTTCTCTTTTCTAAAGGAGTTGCTTTTCTTTTTCTTCTTTTAACTTTTGTCTTTCTCAACGTCAGCATGTCTATTTTTCTAGCCACCCAAGTACTTTGCTTTAATAAACATTCAGCTGCCAATATGAAAGACTATAAAAGAACACCTGCTCTCATGGTTTTAAAATGCAAGGTTCTACTTTCTCTTTTACGCATAAGATGATTAAATAAATTTCTCTCCTCTCTAGATCTCATCCCTTTTCCTACAGGGCTCTCCAGGTTTTGCTATTATTTTAGCCCCAGTTAAACTTAGAAAGCCCAGTTGGTTGGATCCCATTGAGTGCTCTGTGAATGGATGATCTATTATTTTTTATTATACAAGTGAAGGCATTTTATTATTGTAAAAATTATTAAAGGAATTCCATGTTTGGAAGCGTCTCCTGAACATTGACACATAATTGGACAGAGCTGGGACTTGAGCCAAATCGCTGTTCAAGGTCAGGAAGTCTCTGAAAATTGGATAAGAGCCAGAAGCACCCTTCAGATGGCAAGCAGAAATGAATGACTTACCAGAAAAGTAAAGATGTATCAGTTAGAATTCATGTGGCTGCAAGTGAGAACAGCAACACCAATGACAACGTATATCTCAAACACACTTGAACAGTAAAGAAGCTTCTATCCCTGGAAGTTGAACAGAAGGATGGGATCCAGGATTGATTGAGTCCAGAGGCTCCAGTTCATTTCCCTGCCATTCCCTTGGCTCTGCTTTACTCCCAGTGCTAGTGGTGAGATGAGTCAGGGCTCACACCCTCATCTGACAACATCAGAGAGACTTTCTCAGAAGCTTCCAGCAACTTCTCCTCATGTTTCATTGGCCTAGAGTGGATAATATTTATTATTAAACCAGTTACTGCAAAGGAATATATTTGCCTACACATCAAACAAACCTACTTTTAGCATTAGGGTGAAGTTGTCTTTCTCTAAGACCAGAGTTTCTCAAACTCAACATTATTGACATTACAAGCCAGATAATACTTTGTTGTTGGGGGCTATCCTGTACATTGTAGAATGTTTAACAGCATCCTTCACCTTTACCAGTAGCACATTTCCTCTTTATGACAACTAAAAATGCCTCCAGACATTGCCACATGTCCTCTTGGGTGCAAAACTGTCCCCAGTCTCCTCTCCCTGCTGGAGAACCACTGACTTAAACACATCAACAGCCAGGCACAAGTGAGGATACCTGAAAAAAATGCCAGCTTAGTTAGGAAGTAGAGAACAGGAATGTTCACCACAAATGGCTTTGAAAGAGGAGAAAATAAGGAAACTTTGCAATGCAGAGAGGCTACAAGGAAAGACGGGACCACCTGCCTCCAAGTCACCGGACCACTAGTGAGCCAATACCTAGATGCTGAAACAAGAGCAGGAGAAGACACGCTTGGCCCAAGGGAAGAACCAGTTAGTGATTCTTTTAGGCATATGGAACAGAGCATTGAGAAACCAGCCAGGGGCAACAGGCAGAGGCAAGTGGGGGCCATATCTGAAATGGTCCCTGAAAAGGTCTTTCTCTTCCAAGGCCAGAATCAGTGTGAGTGTGTGGCACGGAGAGTTCAATGGATCTCCGAGCTACGGGAAATACCCTAGGGGCTAGTGGCCAGAGGAAAATGCCAGGAGCAGCATCTGAAAGGGCAAGGGGAACCCACTATACTTGGCATGGTGTCTCCCCAAGTCATTGTGGAGCCAGACATCTAAGGAACTTGGCCTAATGCTTTTATTTTAGGTATGACTGAGGTGGAGGAAACGGAGCCAGGTCCCTATAAGTTGCCAAATTGATGGCAGCTCTGTTTTAGGTAATCATAAGAAAACTGAAAATTCAGAAAATCTGTAGGCTACTCTGCATTTGTTTTCCTTTGATATGCCTGCAGTTCTTTAATTAAGCTGTGTTTGAAAATGTCAACATTGGCTCAAACTGTACTAAATAAGCAAAGGGATTTCTTCCATACTTCATGAGTTGATGAAGGAGATAAGACCCTGGAGCCTGGGTGAGGTGGAAATAGTGTTGGTAAAGAGCTGCTCCAGAGGCCTGGAAAGGGATTTTTTACTGGGGTATGAATGGCTGGAAACAGTATTCTCCAATCATCATTAATATTAAAGGCAGGGGGCCCCTGCGACAATCTCAGGGGTACTGGGAAAGGCTCTATGTTCTAAAGACATTTCCTCTACTGGATCTGTCGGTGGAGAAACCCTGCATTTCATGGCATTATCAAAGAGCCTCTACAGAAGCTCAGTTACAAACTGAGAAGAGAGATATGAAGCCTCCTTACAGGCCTTGGGGACCACATGCACTGCCACTGTGAACTTGAGGTGCAGCATAAAAGGCAGTTACTTTCTCACATGAGAGAATTGACAAGCCTGATGAGGCTGTAGATTTAAGAACCAACTGGCCAGCCAAATCCTCCCTTGGACAGAGCCGTTACTAAATCAGCCTCTCAGCGAAAAGCAGAGTCCCGTGGGGATCAAACAAGTAGTGCATTGAGTCTTGAAGACTCAGGGAACAGGGGCCAACATCGGGCTCTGCGACAATGGGTCTCAAAGTCTAGTCCTGGCTGTCTACTCTTCTTTTTCCAAATTTACTTGACTTTGCTGGCCCAGTTTTTTCTTCTAGAGGAATTTTACTTTTACATCCCTCTGCAAAGATTATTGGCTTTCTTCACCCTCTCCTCAACTGTTAAAACAAAACCTGGGACTAGCTGGGTAGGTAGCTAACTGGTATAAAAATCAAATTCATGATAGCTTGTTTACATCTTTCTGACTCCCTCTTCAGCTTCCAATCTCCTGAGTGAGTCTTCAGAGACAGAAGGGGGCAGGACAGCTACGAATACAAAGTCCCTAAAGATCTAAATACGTTCAAATGAAATGAAAACTTTCTCTTCACATGGGGCATAAAAAGCAAGAATGCAAGCACATCGTTTTGTGTTAGTGAAGTAGACAGATGGCAAGGAGCTCATGCTCAGAGAAAAACATACCAAAACAAGTTTCCTCATTAACGGGAGACCATTCACAATCTTATATGTCTGCCATTCCCAGCCAGAACATCTTGGTCTGTCCTATAAGCTGATAGTTAGTGTTTAATTCTGCTTTCCAAATATGATACAGTCAAATATAGATATGGCTTGTCTTCCAAGATAAAACTTGAAGTTTGGGAGGAAATGCTTTGGTTTTTGCATCCTTAAAAGGCCTTCGATGTAAGCAAAATTAACAGAATACTGTTATCCCATGTTGGCCAATCTCATTTAAATTGTGCATATGAAAGTCCACCGAGTTAAAGCATTTGTACGTGCTGGCAGTTTTATTGCACATGAAAATCCTGTGCTTTTGTCCATCACAGAGCCCACAGTGCTGCAGTTGCCTCAAAGTGAACAGGGCCAGCAACTACACCAAAACTGTGTCATGCTCAATTGTGAGCCAGAGCAGAGTACAGAAATCAGTGACTCACCGAAGTCTGAACAGACCTACACAGCTGGCTTTTTCATTTTAATGAAGTTGCCACCTAACAAAACAGTGATCGTTTTTGTTTATTCACTGGCTTTAATTTTAGATTTCTTTTTTTCTTTTGATTACACATACACAAAACATTGGCTCCCATGAACCATTTCAACCTCTTGCCACAAATGAGCTCGAGTGTTTTCCTATGCACAGTTCTGCTTCCCACATCAGAGGCCTTTCCAGTAACACCAAAATGCTCAAAATTGGGGGTTTTATGATTTTGGTGTCATTCTTCATTTACTATGTATAAATCCAATAATTTTTTTAAATTACATTTCAAACAGGAGACATAGGTTAATGGTTAAAAATGGGGGACTTAAGCTTAAAACAGGAAAGTGTAAAAGATACTGAGGGAAAGTAAAAGACTACAGTATCACTCAGCAATAAGACCAACACAGGGGTTACTAGGAAACTCCCCACAATTCACTGAACAGAAAGAAGATGCAGCATGACCTACTCCAACAAGGAATCATTGGCAAGCAGCAGCAGTCCTTCTAAAAAGTAAAGGTTTTACTTACTTTTTAAAAATACACGTTTATTAAAGTGGAGATGCAAATGAGCCTCAACCTCCTTGGCTCTTGTGAAAGATATTCTGGAGCACTGCATGAAAGTAACACATTTGCTGCCAAATATTTCTATTTTGAAGGAAAGTTCCCATTTTTTTCCAATTAAGAAGACAAGTTTTGCAGTACTTATACACAATGGAATATTACTCAGCCTTTAAAAAGAAGGAGATACTGCCATTTGCAACATGTCCTGCATGGATGAACCTGTAGTACATTATGCTAAGCGAAATAATAAGATACAAATAAAAATACTGGATAGCCTCACTTATATATGGAATCCTTTTTCTAAAGGTCAAAAACATAGCAACAGAGTAAACCAATGGTTACCAGGGGCAGGGAGGAAGAAAAAATGGGTAGGTGCAGGTAAAGGGCACAAACTTGCAGTTATGTAAGATGAATAAGTCTAATGATCTAATGTGTAGCAGGAGGAATATAGTTAATAATATTGTATTCTATACTGAAAATTTGTTTAGAGAGTAGATTTTAGGTGCTCTTACTATTAAAAAAAAGATAACTACGGAGGTGATGAATATGTTAATTTGCTTACCTGCAGTAAACATTTCACTATGTATATGTGTATCAAAACATCATAACATATGCCTTAAATATACACAATAAAAAATTTATAAAAAAATGATAAGTCTTAATTGAGAACGATACTACAAACCACTATCCATCCACTGAGTTTCAGGACAAATTACTTGATCTCTCAGCACCTCCCTTTATCATCTTTGAAATGGTGATAATAATAGTATCCACCTCTTAGGGTTATTGAAAAGTAAATTCTTGGAAAGAATTTTTAAAAGTGTCTGACACACAGTAGGTTTTCAGTAAACATTAGTCAGCAGTAGTAGTAGTAGCAGCAGCAGTAGCAGCAGTAGTAATAGTAAAAAAAGCCTTAGTAGCAGTACTAGTGGTGGTGGTGATAGTAGTAGTACTTGTTAAAATCAATAGGAGCAGTAGCAGAAGAACCAGCAAAGCTGTGTGCTGTAACTATGACCAAATCTGCCCTAACTCAAAAAGAGTCAGTTGAATAGTACATGACATCTTTACATAACACTGTTTTTGTGCTCAAAAGATTTGATCTTTCATACCTAAGAGCCTGAGAGTATTCTGCTTCTTTACCATGAATTTGGATGAAAAGCATAAATAGAATTGGCACCATGTTACATAGTTATGGGTTGGCCCAAGAAAGGCCAGGGGACACCTAATTTCTCTAAATAATAAGAAATATGCCAAGGGATCTCCAAGTCTAGTGTGAAAGCTAATTCTAAGTGTCAACTTGATTACATTAAGGAATACCAAGAAACCTGGCAAAGCTATCTTTCTAGGTATGTCCTTGAAGGTGTTTCCAGAAGAGGTTAGCATGAGAATCTGAGTGGATTGGGTGGGAAAGATCCGCCCTTGATATGGGCAGGAACCATCCAATCTGCTGGGGGTGCCCAGAAAGAACAAAAAACAGAAAAAAAGGTGTATCTCTCACTCTATCTGCTGGAGCTGTGATAATTCTTCTCGCTGTCTACGGATATCAGAGCTTGAGACTCTTCAGCTTTGGGGTTCCAGGTTTTACACGAAGGACACCACTGGCTTCCCTGATTCTGACAACTTCAGACTTAAATTGAGACATGCTACTGGTATCCAGTTTGCAGATGGCCTATCATGGGACTTCTCTTCACAATTGCAACAATGCTGGGGAGAATGCATTCTGAAGGTCAAAGTCTGTATTCTGAGGGACCTTGGAACAGTCTTATCTACTGAGATATCTGCATTAGCCAAAAGCTGTGTCCAGCTAAGCCAAGTCTTAGCCAAACTGCCAAAAGGAAATTGAGTCTCCAAGACCATTAGATTTGTCACCCACCACTTGGCTAAGGGTTTCAAATTTAGGATTTAATTATTTTTCTAATAAAGAAAATGAATAGGCACAGAAGGTATTTAAAAACATGATAAAGCCTACAAAGTTGGCTTGCAAGGAGCTGTGGGCAGCCCCCACCACCTGGCAGAAGGCAGGAGCACACGAATGCCAAAAACACCACTTCCAAGCAGATGCTCCATAACAGCCACCACTGTAGCCACTGCTACTGTAAGCATGGCTCAACACAAAATTAGCAGCCATGGCTGCCATGCAGGTGGCCTGCTGCCTACTCAATTGCACTGACACAAAAAGAATCACCAGCGGAGACCAGAAAAAGAAGTCTCTTTCCTCAAAGCCCACTCCAGAGTAATAGAAGAAGCAACTGCTCCACCAGATGACCAGACATCAACATAGAGATACTAGAAATATGAAAAAACAATACAATATGACACCACCAAAAAAATACAGTAGTTCTCAAATACCAGACCCTGTAGCACAGGAAACCCTTGAAATTACTGAAAAGGAATTCTGAGTAATCTTTTTTAAAAAAAATAATAAATTTATTTTTGGAGCAGTTTTAGGTTCACAGCAAAACTGAATGAAAAGTACAGAGATAACACATATACCCCCCGTCCCTACACAAACACAACCTTCCCACTATAGTCATTTCACACCAGAGTGCTATATTTGTCACAATTGATCAACCTACATTGACACATCATTATGACTCAAAGTCCATAGTGTACATTGAGGTTCACTCCTGGTGTTGTACATTCTTTGAGTTTTCACAAATGTATAATGACATAAATCTGACACTGTAGTATCATGCAGAATAGTTTCACTGCCCTAAACATCCTCTGTGCTCTACCTATTTATCTATCCCTCCACACTAACCCCAACAACCATTTTTTTTTTTACTGTCTCCATAGTTTTATCTTCCTACAAGATTATATAGAATTTTTTTAATTGAATCATAATTGATTATACATATTTTGGGGGTTCAACATTGACATCTGTTGAAAAATCAATATTATTAGCATATATATTATTACAAATTCTACTTATTCTTTATGCTCTTATCCAATCTGTCTCCATCCCCCCTTCCCTCCCCATTCCCACCTCTGATGACCCTATATTTCTTCTCTCCTTCTGAAAGGGCAATGGTTACTGTGTTGATTTGTTGCCTAGATGCTCTGTCCAGTGCTGAGAGAGATGTGTTCAGGTCCCCCACTATTATCATAGAGTAGATGTTTCTATCACTCTGGAATGGGCTTTGTGGAGAGAGATGTTCTTTTCTTTTCTTTGGTCTCTGCTGGTGACTCTCCTTGTGTCAATGCACTCAAGTGGCTGGTGGACCATCTGCATAGTGGTTGTGGCATCTGACCACTTTTGCAGCAGCTGTGGCTATTGTGGTGGCTGTGGTCACGTGGAAGTGGTGTTTTTAGTGTGTTCCTTGCCTGGTTGCGGGAGGAGGAGTCAGTTCCAGCTCCAAGCCTCGGGACCCCAGGCGGGCCCCATGGAAGCAGTGGCATGGCTGGTTTCAGGAGGAGGGGTTGGCCCTGGTTCCATCTGTTTTTACATTCTAAGGTGTTATTTTAGAGCATTTGGAGGGAGGGGGAGAAAGGAAGGTGGAAGGAAATAGGGTGGGAGAAGGAGGAAGGAGGGGGTCATGGTTGAGGCCAGTGGCACCACCCTCATTCATGCAGGGTAGACCAGGGGGCTTCCAGTGGTGGCTCAGTCATTGCTGGGCTGAATGAAGATGTCAGGAGGGTGTGACTGAAGCCCTCAGCCCCTCACTGCCCCGGCTCAGGAGCCTGGCATGTTTCCTGCAGTGGATTGGTAATCATCACTGGGAAGGGTACAGGTGTCAGGGGGTTGTAGCCAAGGCCTTCAGGCACCCACTGTCCCAGTTTGGGGATCCAGGGTGCTTCCTGTGGTGGCTTGGTGGTCATTGCTGGGCTGATTTTGGGTGTCAGGGGGCATGGATGAGGCCCCCAGCCCTCCCCTCTCCCTGGCTTGGGGGCCCAGGAGGCTTCCAGTCCTTCCAGGTTTTACAGGTGTTCTTTGGTGAAGTGAGACCTTTACTAGTTAATATCAAACTTTGTCTCTGGTCTGTGGGTATTTTGTATTTTCTTTCAGTTCTGTGTTTGATTATTTGCTTTTTCCACCACTTCAACTATGCAGTGGAACTAATTTGTTGTCCTTTGCTTGCTTCTAAAATGGGCAACTTCCTATGAGGACCAACACTTGAGCCATGTGGTTGAACTAAATTGCTGCTTTGCTGCTGCTTCCCTGGGGAAGGCTTTTAGTGCAGCTCAGGTTTTAATGGTTGATTTTGTAGGTACTTCTGGGTCTCGTGAGATCTGGTACACCTGGGTTGTGTGGAAACTCTATTCTGGGCCTGAGTCTTTTCAGTAAACTGCTCTCCCTGCAGTTCTACATTCCTGACCAGTCTACACACTGTGCTAAATGGAGGGCAGATCAGCTGTTCTTGCTGTGTCCCAATGCTACCCCTGAGGGCCCATCTCCCCTACCGCCCAATTCCCAAACACTTCCCATGGGACAGGCCATGCACCAGTCCCTTGTGATGACTCAGTGGCCTCTGAGTGGCTCCTTTTTTCAGTTGTTGTAGCTCCTTGTGCCTAAGTAGGTCCATGGGAACCCTGTTAGTGGTCTTGCTGGCCTGAGGGCCATCAAGGCCCTCTTCTTCCCTGCTGCCTCCAAGCAACTTCATAGGAAGGGCACAGCAGTGGCTTTTGCCAGTTCTTGCTCCATGCACTCACCAGCTCCAGCCTTGAAGCGGCCAGGATTTGAAATGGTGGGAGCGATCCTTTCTCTCTCGTATTGTGGCTTCTCCTGCCTTCATGCACTCTGTAGGTCTCTCCTCCTCTTCCCTTGAGCTCTAGCAGCCCCACCTTGGCTATCATTGCTTTTTAATAGTTGTAAATTGATTGATTTGTAGGGGAGAGTGACACTGAGGACCATCTATTCTGCCATCTTGACCAGAGGCCTCCTGATTAATAATCTTAAGGAAACTCAATGAGATATGAGAAGACTCCATTAGACAACATAATGAAATAAGAAAAAAGTCCAGGATATGAAGGAGGAAATTTACAAAGAGGATTAATAATCTTAAGGAAACTCAATGAGATATGAGAAGACTCCATTAGACAACATAATGAAACAAGAAAAAAGTCCAGGATATGAAGGAGGAAATTTACAAAGAGATTAATACCTTAAAATATAATGTAGCAGAACTTCTGGAACTGAAAGATTCATTCAGCAAAATAAAAAAACACGACCAAGAGCTTAAGCAGCAGGCTAAAGCAAGCAAAAAGAAGACTTTCTGATCTTGAAGATAGTCTTTACAAAATAACCCAGGTGGACAAAAAAAGGGAAAAATAATTTTTAAAATGAAGGATGTCTAAGAGAGCTTACAGACAATGCACAAACATTCAAATCATGAGTGTTCCAGAAAGGGAGGAGAAAGGAAAAGGCATGGAAAGCCTATTCAATGAAATAAAAACAGAAAACTCCCCAGATATAGGGAGAGACATAAACTTTCACATCCAGGAGGCTCAAAGATCCCCAGATTCAATCCAAAAAGATCCTCTCTGAGACACATTGCAGTCAGACTGGCAAAGCTCAAAGACAAAGAGAGAATCCTAAAAGCAGCAAGAGAAATATGTCAAGTCAAGTCTTTAAAAAGAGAACTACCACCAGACTAATAGCACACTTCTCAACAGAAACTTTATAGCCCAGAAGAAAATTAGATGGTATTTTCAAAATACTAAAAGAAAAAAGCTGCCAGCCAAGAATAGTATACCCAGGAAGGCTATCTTTCAGAAATGAGGGAGAAATAGTGTATTTTTCAGACAAAAACTGTAGGAGTTCACCACCACATGACCAGCCCCAGAAGAAATCCTCAAGGGAGTCCTGCATCTGAAATGCAAAAACACAATAATCACTACCACTAATATACAAGAAAGAACAAAACCGACTGGTAGAACAAAAATGCAAAAGAGAAAGACAAAGAAACTAAATCTTACCACTTCAAAAAAACAACAAACATCAAAGACAAACAATAAAAGAGCAAGAAAGGTACAAAAGATATTTAAAACATCCAAATGAAAAATTATAAAATGCTAGGACAATACCTTTCAATAACAACCCTAAATGTCAATGGATTAAATTCCCCACTAAAAGACACAGACTGACTGACTGGACTAAAAAGCTAGACCCAACTATATGCTGTCTTCAAGAGACTCTCCTCATCTGTAAGGATGCACATAGTCTAATAGTGAAGGGATGGGAAAAAATATACAATGCAGATGGAAACTAAAAATGAGCAGGAGTAGCTATTCTTATATCAAATAAAATAGACTTTAAACCAAAAACCCTAAAAAAAGACAAAGGCCACTATATAATGATAAAGGGATCTATCCAGCAAGAAGACATAACAATCATAAATATATATGTACCCAACACTGGAATACCAAGATATATAAAACAAACACTATTAGGCCTAAAGAAAGAGATAGACCCCAATACAGTAATAGTAGGGGACCTGAAAACCCCTCTCTCAGCAGCAGATGGACCACCTAGGCAACAGAAAAAACACAGTATTAAGACCACTCTTTAGACCAATTGGTCCTGGCAGGTATCTACAGAACATTTCATCCAACAATTACAGAATATACATATTCTCATCAGCACATGGAACATTCTCCAAGATAGACCACATATTAGGTCACAATTCAAATCTCAACAAATTTTTAAAAATTGAAATCATTTCAAGTAACTTTTCAGACCACAGCAGATTAAAACTAGAAATCAACAACAAACAAAACTCTGGTAACTATCTAAAGTACATAAAAACTAAACAACATGCTCCTTAACAACCTGTGGGTCCAAGAAATACTTAAACAGGAAGTCAAATTATTTCTTGGAACTAATGAAAATAAAGACACATCATACCAAAACCTGTGGGAGACTGCAAAAGCAGAGAGAAGTTTATTGCAATAAATGCTTACATCAAAGGAATGGAAAGATTTCAAATAAACAACCTAACACTACACCTCAAAGAATTAGAAAAACAGGAACAACCCAATCCCCAAATTAGTAGTCAGAAAGAAATAATTAAGATCAGGACAGAACTAAATGAAATAGAGGCCCACAAAACAATACAAAAGATCAATGAAAAAAAAGTTGGTTTTTTGAGAAGATGAACAAAATAGACAAGCCATTAGCTAGGCTAACTAAAAAGAGAGAAGACCCAAAAAACACAAATCAGAAATGAAAAAGGAAACATTACAACCAATATCACAATATGAAGAATCATTAGAGACTATTATAAACTATTTTCCAACAAATTTGAAAACCTAGAGGAAATGGATAAATTTCTGGACACATACAAACAATGAACTAAACCAAGAAGAAACAGAAAACATGAACAGACCAATAAAAAACAATGAGATTGAAGCAGTAACCAGCAGTCTCCAAACAAAGAAAAGCCCAAGTATGGATGGCTTTACTGCTGACTACTACCAAACCTTTAAAGAGGAATTAATACCAATTCTCTTCAAACTATCCCAAAATATTGAAAGAAGCCATTCTCCCAAAGTCATTCTATGAAGCCAGCATCACCCTGGTAACAAAACCAGACAAAGAAACAGCAAAAAAAGAGTACAGGACAATATCTCTATTGAACATAGATGCAAAAATTTTCAACAAAATATTAGCAAACAGCAAACAACAATGTGTCAAAAAAATTATATACCATGATCAAGTGGGATTCATTCCAGGCATACAAATATAGTTCAACATACACAAGTCACTAAATGAGATACACCACATCAACAAATGCAAGGACAAAAAATACATGATTATCTCAATAGATGCAGAAAAAGCATTTGACAAAATTCAACATCCTTCATGATAAAAAGACCCTCAGAAAATTAGGTGTAGAAGGAAAGTACCTCAAAACAATAAAGTCATATAAGGCAAACTCACCACCAAACCATCCTGAATGGATGATGGAAAAACTTTCAGCTTTTTTCTTAAGAACAAGAGCAAGACAAGGATTCCTACTCTCACTGCTCTTATTTAACATAGTATTAGAAGTACTAGTCAGAGCAAACAGGCAAGAGAAAGAAATAAAGGGTATCCAGATTGGAAAAGATGAAGTCAAACAGTCCCTGTTTGCAAATAACATGATCCTATATAAAGAAAAACCTAAAACCTCTAAGGAAAAACTTAGAGCTGAAAATGGTTTCAGTAAAGTTTCAGAATACAAGTTCAACACAGAAAAATCAGTAGTGTTTGTATACTCCAATAATGAACTAGCAGAAATAGAAATCAAGAAAGCTAGCCCATTTACAATAGCCACAAAAAAATAAAATACCTATGAATCAATTTAACCAAGGAGGTAAACTATCTCTACAATAAGAGCTACAAACCACTGCTGAAACAAATTAAAGAGGACCCAAAAAGATGGAAATATATTCCATGCTCTTGGATTGGAAGAATTAACATTGTGAAAATGTCCATGCTACCCACAGCAATCTATGGATTCAGCACAATCCCTGTCAAAATACCAATAACATTCTTCTCAGAAATAGAAAAAACAATCCTGGTGTTCATATGGAACAACAAAAGATTCCAAACAGCCAAAGCAATCCTGAGCAAAAGAAACAAAGCCAAAGGCATTATACACTACCTCACTTCAAATTATACTACAAAGCTGTAGTAACCAAAACAGCCTGGTACTGGTATAAAAACAGACACTCAGACCTATGGAACAGAATAGAGAACCCAGAAATCAACCCACATACTCGCAACCAACTGATATTTGACAAGGGCAACAGAAGCATACCTTGGGGAAAGGACTGCCTCTTCAATAAGTGATGCTGGGAAAACTGGACATCTGTATGTAGAAGAATGAAATTAGACATGTACCTTTCACCATATACCAAAATCAATTCAAAATGAATTAAAGACTTATATATGACCTGAAACTACAAAATTGCTAAAAGAAAATATAGGGGAAACACTTCAGGGAGTAGGACTGGGCAAAGGTTTTATGAACAAGATCCCAAAAGCACAGGCAACAAAAGAAAATATAAACAAATGGGATTATATCAAACTAAAAAGCTTCTGGACAGCAAAAGAAACAACAGAGCAAAAAGACAACCTATAGAATGGTAGGAAATACTATGCATCTGACAAGGGATTAATATCCAGAGTACACAAGGAATTCAAACAACTTAACATTAAAAAAAAACAAGTAACCTGATGAAAAAATGCAAAGGAGCTGAATAGGCATTTCTCAAAGGAAGATATACAAATCACCAACAGACACATGAAAAAATACTCAACATCACTAAGCATCAGGGAAATGCAAATCAAAACCATGTTGAGATATCATCTCATACCAGATAAACTAGCCAGTATGAAAAAGACAGAGAATAACAAATGGCAAGGATGTGGAGAAAGGGGAACCTCCCTACACTGTTGGTGGGACTGTAAATTATTGCAGCCATTATAGATAACAGTACAGATATAACAAACAAGTACAGATAGAACTGCCATATGATCCAGCAATCCCATTGCTGGGTGTATATCCAAAGGAATGGAAATCATCATGTCAAAGGGATACCTGCACTCCCATTTTATGGCAGCTCTATTTACAATAGCTAAGAGTAGGAACCAACATAAATGTCCTTCGGCAGATGACTGGGTAAGCAAAATGTGGTAAATATACACAATGGAATACCACTCAGCCATAAAAAGGAATGAAATTCTTCCATTTGCAGCAATATGGATGAACTTAGAGAAAATTATGTTAAGTGAAATAATCCAGGTACAGAAAGAGAAGTACCACATGTCCTCACTCATAAGTTGAAGCTCAAAACAAACAAACAAACAAAAAAGAAAGATACAACAATCACAATAATTCCTTGAACTCTCAAAAGGAGAGAATGGAACAGAGGCCACCAGAGGTGGGAAAGGGTGAGGGGGGAAGGGGATTGGGGATAAATTGGTGAAGCCACAAAAAATGTTTACATTGTGTAATGATAAAATGAAAAAAAACTATTCTTATATTGTATAATGAAATGTGCCAATATTTGGGAGATCTGCATAACTGACCACTGTGTGATTTTACAAAATTAAGCCTGGTAAAATATCTATCCAACGTGCAAGATAGACCAGTGGATGGATATTAAGGTAAAATTTATATACCATAAAATTGACCAGCAGGTGGCAGGCTAGATTCAGCCTTCGAAGGCTGAGTTTGGTGACCCCCATGTTTGAGTAAAAAGAAAATCAAACTTAAAATAGTATGGACTGATGATCTGAGCTATTTAAAGTCATGTTGGGGCCAGCCCGGTGGCACACTGAAGAGTGCGCCGCTTGGGAGCATGGCGGCGCTCCCGCCGAGGGTTCGGATCCCATGTGGAGACTGGTTCCCGCTCACTGGCTGAGCGCGGTGCAGGCGCAACACCGAGGGTTGCGATCCCGTTGCCGGTCAGTAAAAAAGACAAAAAGGAAAAAATAAATAAATAAATAAATAAAGTCATGTTGTTTTGTTTTAGCAACTGGACATAAAATATTTGCCTCTTTGTTTTTTTTTTTAACAGGCTCTGGAAATATGGCGGTGTCACATCCCATTGCTGCCAGCACACCGGAAGGGAGCAGTTATGGGGCAATAGGTATTTCCTACAATGAGTCCATTCATGAAAGCATCTCCTATTTGTCCAGAGAATAGGATACAAAGGGACCTCCAGCCATGAATAAGTGTGAGCACAGACAAAACAGTTATCTTATGAGATTTGACTTTTATTTATAAAATGAATTGGTTGGACAATCTGGAAGGTTCTTTCCAGCTCTAACTTTCTCCAGTTCTGTTGTTCTGTTTCTTGGATCTGCTAGCTACACTTGGACAGAATTCCCTACAATGGTTGCCATCAACTACCAAGACCCCCAGGGACTTTTTTATAACCAACCTGAGTTTAGGGCATGAAAGGTGTGTCACAGGGAGCCCGACATCAATTGACCGGTTGTTTCATTCTCAGGTTTCAGTGGAGTAAGGGCGATCAGAAGACTAAGGCAGTGCTGCAGGTGAACATGTCCATAGCCTCACAATCCTTCATTTTGGCTAACTTCATAGATGAACCTGCTTACTGCCCCGAGTCTTCTCAGGTTTCAGTGGAGTAAGGGCGATCAGAAGACTAAGGCAGTGCTGCAGGTGAACATGGCCATAGCCTCACAATCCTTCATTTTGGCTAACTTCATAGATGAACCTGCTTACTGCCCCGAGTCATTCACATGGCAAACCCCAGTGTTCAAGTGGCCTGAAAGGAATAGAAACCCTACACCTGTCTTGTTAGGGCAGGAGTGCATTGAGCTGCCTGCCCCTTCCATGACTCTTGTGGGCCTAGAGATGGTGCTTCTTAAAATGTCAGGGTAGATGGACTGAGAATCCTGCATTCCTGCCCTATTATTCTGTAGCTTTGAGAAGCATGTGGGTTCAGTACAGGCTACGTATTTTTAGTTCTGTAAGAACAGGATTTTTTAAAACCATCTGAACAGAAGAAATAAAGCGGAAGGTAGGCTCAGCTCATGTGCTCTTCAAGCTGTACAAATTCCCATCTGCTCTGGGAAACATTCGTAGGAACAGAAGGATTCTCTTCCTGAGAATGTTATTTTCATTATATAATCATAGATATGGCATGTGGGGGATTTCTGTATACATATACTTTATCTATGAGAAATGTATAGCTGCTGGATATGTGTGTGCTTACACATATATGTGATAGATGCTATACATAACTATGTGCATGTGTTTGCATATATATTTATGTTCATATTTTAAATATGAAACATGAAATATAAGCACAAGTTTATTTTTGCATCCAAATAGTTAACAGAGCAGATGTCCTTATATTCTCATATGTATTAAGCCCTGGAGATAGACAAATTAAATATAAAAATAGGAGAAGAGGAAAAATAAAAGTTCATTGAGAAGTAATGGAGAAAAAGAATGTCTCATGGGTAAGGAGTTACTTTTAAACCAGCCCAGTATTTTCTAGAATGAATCAGCACTGTGTTTTTTGCAGAGAGGAATGGGCTCTGTGACTCTTCTTGGCTTTTGAAGGCAGATGAGTTGTCTCTGTTTTAGATGAGTCAAGCTCCAGTCCTGGAAGGCAGATGTCCTCCTCTGATGGTGGGCAGCCATGCCACTCAGACACAGACAGCTCCGTGGAGGAGAGTGACTTCGACACCATGCCAGATATTGAGAGTGATAAAAACATCGTTCGGACCAAGGTACCTACTTTTGCCTGGCCTTACTCTTTGACAGAGCAGAAAGTTTGGCAGTAGGATAAACTTCAGCAATGCCTCCCTTTCCTTAAGTTTTTTTCCTTTGGGAGAAGTCAAATTTCCCAGAGGGCTAAGATAAAACCTAACAACAGACTAAAAGCAATACTCTGTTAATTAACACTTCTTTCCCAAGGATGAAAGTGAGAGTAATAAAGAGAGCAGGGCATTAAAACACTCTCCGGGTCTGAAGTGGCTGACTGTGGGCAATAAAGGGTGAAGGGATCCAACCAGATAGAAGAAAAGATTCACTGGAGGAGTGTACCTGGAAAGGCTTCCTGGTTCAGCACATATCATCCTTCAGTAATAAAGCTCATTTCTTTCTGGCATATACTTACTATATTGTATTGTATCCAGTAAAAGAAGGTGAATTACACACTTTCAACCGCTATATAATTCAAGAATCATACAGTGGGCAGCTCTGAAAGCTGGAAAATCATTTCTTGAGATATAAGAAGCACTCAATGCTCCCAGTAGGTTCCCCACATCATCCAACCCTTCCTATTCCAAAGAAAATACTAGAATTTTTATAAAGGGATTCTGGGAAAAGCAAAATTAAAAGAAAAGTCTAGTTGAATAACTTTAACCCCTAGTGAAGGATTAAATTGAAATGTGTAAAGACCTCCTTCGTATCTCATGCAAGAAAAGCCAAGTACAGTTTTGCATTCTCTTTCTGTTTGGCATCCCAGATGTTCCTTTACCTGTCAGATCTGTCCAGGAAGGACCGGAGAATTGTCAGCAAAAAATATAAGATTTATTTTTGGTAAGTAGATGACCCATAGGACCATAGTTCCTTTAAGTAAAATGAAAGTTTTCTTTGTAAAAACCA
The DNA here is from genome assembly GCF_000696425.1 of Galeopterus variegatus. Taxonomy (NCBI): domain Eukaryota; kingdom Metazoa; phylum Chordata; class Mammalia; order Dermoptera; family Cynocephalidae; genus Galeopterus; species Galeopterus variegatus. The sequence goes on along the minus strand of NW_007729256.1, from coordinate 124,666 downwards.
CAGCCATTTATGTGGTGAAGTCTTAGTGTTTAATGAGACACAGGCATAGGTGATAATGCCACCAGCCAATGATAAGTAAACATGCATTGGTCATACACACAGAGGCAGCCTCCCACCAAGCCAAAAGGCTGAGCTGCCTAGTAAGGACCCCCTCTCTCTCAGAAATCCAGCGGCTGACTATTGTCCTCTGTGACAGGTCTTCCGATTCTTTCCCTTGAAGGATGCCCTTTTACTTGGATACAGATATCAGAGCAAAACAAAGGACATTGGGGCCACACAGAATTTCATAGCAGGATCATTATTTTGGAACTAAGAGGTATCTAAGAGAGCCACAACCCCTTCGCCCATTATTTGCACTCTGATTTCTTTTAATCTAGTGACATTCTAAAGAGATAAGGCCTCATTAGTAATTTGGTTAAACCAGAAGCAGATTTGATACTGTTTACAAATGGTTTTACAAAGAGGAAGGAAAAAAACTAATATTTGTTGGGTGCCAGTCATTAACCTTTAAATACATCATTTCAGTTAGTATTTTCAGTGTTCTCTGCAACCAACCTAATAGCAGCCAAGAAAAGTTTTTCTTCACTTCCTTAACCTCCCCTTTAGGTGAGGTATTGTGTGCCAAATACCCAAATGCAAGAGAAGGGAGAAGAAGACTGGAGAAACAGGAACAGATAATCAGCTTCCAATTACCTTTGCAAGTGAACTATGGAGTTACGAGGAGAAAGCATTCTTTTTTAAAAATTGAGCAATGATTCTACTATAAATTTGGAAACAACTATTTTTGGTTCTTTCTACCTGCATAGGAATATCATCACCATCGCTGTGTTTTATGCACTGCCTGTGATTCAACTGGTCATCACCTACCAGACAGTAAGTGCTGTCCCCAATCCCAGAACCCCAGCTTCCATCCTGTAGGGAAAGTCTTCACTCTGTCTTGCAGAGAAAGGTAAAACTTGGGATCAGTTCAAGAATTAATTTCCCATTTGGGTTCCAATTGGACTTCTCCATTGCTTCATCTTTAACTGACCTTTCAATCTAGTTCCCAACTGTTTTACCACAAAGGGACCTCATATTATTTTTTCTACCAATCTGAAATTACTACCTTGCACTCATTTCATCATGATATCGATCAGCTGCATCTGAGTTATTTACCAGTCTGAGCTTTTTGATCATCACAGGATAATGAGTAGAGTAAAGAAAGTTTCATATCAAAACAAAGAAACCTGATGTCTAATTTAGATGCCTTCTCATTGACGGTAAATAGTTTTTGTAACATTAAAAATGGCTTTATGAAACTAACAAAATATTAAAATAAAAATAAAATATAAAATAAAAATAAAAAATTTTTAAAACAAAATAAACTAACAAAAATATTATTAAAACAACCTGAGAATCCCAACTGCTCTTTCATAGAACCCTAGAGTCCGGGTCGCTTTGTGACCTTTTCTAGAATTTATTATACAGTACTTGAGAAAGCCCGTTTAGAATAGCACAAGGCTGAAGGAGTTTATAATGCTGTGGCTCTCAAACTTTTCTGTGTAGTAAAATCACCTGGGGAACTTTAAAAATCCCAGTGTCCAGACTGTACCCCACACCAATTAGATTGGAGTCACTGAGAATGGAACCAGGCATTGGTATTGTTTAGACCCCCAGTGATTCCAATGTACAACCAAGTTGGAGAGCTAATGGACTAATAATATTTTGTCAATTACATATTTATTATATAATGAGGACAAGGGCTTTATGAGGTTTGAGCACCACTGTTTATAATCTGAATATTCTCTGCATACTTTAAGGTCAGGTCAGAAGATACAGCTGTGCTGTGGTTTGGAAAGTTTCTTGATAGAGATGGTGATAAATATGAAAAACTGAACACACATCTCCTCATGTCTACCTGACCTGTGGTCATCATTTCCACCCAGAGGATGGGACACCTCCATATCCCCTAGCATTAATCTAGAAAATAGGGCATATCGTGTCAATGCTAAAAGGCAGGTCTCAATGTTAGCATCCTTTCATAGTCCTCTTATTATGATAACAAAGGAAACGCAATTAGTTTAATTGCACTTAGAGGCAGCATAATGGGGTACACAGCATATGTCCATTCAAAGCAAGATGGTAACACTGAAAGGAAACATGCCTGTGGAAAGGTGGCAGGTAAGGATCAGTCCCTGCTGAGAGAGAGCACTGGTCACATTGTAAATCACTGACGGCACATTGCTGTGAGGCCTGCCTGCCTGCTCTTTGTGATTTCAGGTGGGGCTCAGAGGACAGAGAAAAACTGCATTTCCTCCTCTGACTCTTGATTTTACAGGTGGTAAATGTCACTGGCAACCAAGACATCTGTTACTACAACTTCCTCTGTGCTCACCCCTTGGGCGTCCTAAGGTAAACCCCATCCTCTGGTTGCCCACAACGCATTTACAGATGCCTTTCTGTCTAATGTTGTGATTTCTGTTTTTAAAAAATACTAAAAACAACTGTGGAAAACTACCCCAATTAAGGGTAAAGAGGAATTAAACCAAGACATTGAGAACAGATATGCTTCTCTCGTTCCTGTATGAGGGCTTCAGGAAACACTCCTAAGAATAACCTGCTTAAAAGTGGGCAGTGATATTTTCAAAAGTCAGGTACCAGGGTCGGCCACTTAGCTCAACTGGTTAGAGCACAACTTTATAACACCAAGGTCACAGGTTCGGATGCCCATACTGGCCAGCCACCAAAAAGTCAGGTCCCTAGCTGTGATGGCATTTGTTCACATGCATGAGCTAACAGTCTATTGTCTCATCCAATCCCTCAACCTCATGAGATAGACATTATTATTAGACCCATTTTTAGCTGAAGACACTAAGGCTTGGACAGGTAAGGACTTGCTGAAGGTCTCTCAGCTGCTAGTGAAGTCAGGACTCAACCCCAGGCCTGCTGCCTCCAAGGCCATGGTCCAGCCACCAGAACTTGGTGAAGTTGAAAGAGCATTTGCCTGGGAGTTGACAGCCTGGCTTGCTCCAGAGCTGAACCAGCCTCCCTTACCTAAAATAAGGCTGCTGGCTGTGATTGGCTGACAATTAACCCTGAAATTCACAATTAGAGAGCTGAATATTGACACATAACATGGATCAGTCTATGAGAATTCACTCTCACAGCGTTGCTTGCCCATCTTTGCAGCAGCTCTCTTTCCCAGGATTTATACATTGCCAGTGCCATTGGGACAATAGAGGGTTGGGCAGGTGTTAGGGATGCTGAGCTGGCATCCCTGAGAGGAAACAGACACGTCATCACAAGCTGAGTAAGCTCCTAAAATGAAGGAGTTAGGTTAAAGATGATTTCTGATGATTATCCTATCCTGGAATTGTATGGAAATGTTAGTGGTGGAAAACACTGAACGCTGAGTTCACTCACTCATTTGTGCATTCATTCATCCTCTGAGTCCCTTTGATTGCCTTGACTCTCTCATGATTTCTAACTCATCCCTGTAGTGCCTTCAACAACATTCTCAGCAACCTGGGCCACGTGCTTCTGGGCTTCCTCTTCCTGCTGATAGTCTGGCACCGGGACCTTCTCCATCGAAGAGCACTGGAAGCCAAAGACATCTTTGCTATGGTGAGGAGAGGTGGATAGTAGGAAGGGTTATGGTTCCAAACAAGATCTGCAAAGGGGAGGGACACCTGGCTGGATAGTGTGATGATATATTATGTGTAATGAACCACATAAGGCCAGAAGCATGGGCTTCCAGATTCTGTGGATATGTCACTAATTGGTACCTTTCTATTGACCACCCTTTCTCCTTTTTCAGGAGTACGGGATTCCCAAACACTTTGGTCTCTTCTATGCCATGGGCATCGCATTGATAATGGAAGGGGTGCTCAGTGCTTGTTACCATGTCTGCCCTAATTACTCCAACTTCCAATTCGGTAATCAGAATTTATATCTATTGCACAGATTTCAGTTATAAGAGTCTTATCCTGGGACCCTCCCAAAAATGCCAACGTCATATTTGCAAGAATTAAATGGCACTTTCTGTCAGCTGAAGTAATCTGAGAGCACCTGGCCACACAGCATGGTTTCCATGTGTTGAACCAGTTTTTCTCTCTGGTCACCGCTTAGACTAGAAAACATTCAATACTGAATGATGATCCCATGGCTAGATCTGAAGGTAACCAACAGACTAAGAGTTAGGCAGCAAGTCAGATAGAACTCACCAACAGACTTCTAGAAAGGTCCATCAGTGTAACTTAGCCTAATTGAGCAGTTAGACTGCTTTGTGATGAAAGTAATAGAATACCCAATTCAGATTGGATTGAATAATAACATTTATCAGATCACTATCTGAAAGTCCAGAGGTAGAAAGGGCTTGTGACTGGCTTATCCCATGGCTCTGGCTCCATTTCTCTGTGAGCCCCTTGGTTGTGCCCAGCCTGTATGTTGGTTTTATCCTCAGGCTATCTCCCCTCATAGTGGCTAAAGTACCTATAGAAGGACTTGGCTTCCTATATCCACTCCACAACTCCAGAGAAGGCAGCAAGATGGTTTCCGGGAGCCATCACTCAAGAGCAAGGAACTTCTTTTCAAGAAACCCTCAGAATATGTTCCTCACACTTCAATAGCTTATACAGTCATGAGCCCATTCTCCAATCATTCCCTAAGTGCCGGTTAGCTCAGGCCTGGGTTGCTGCAGCAATCAGCAAAGGGGGTGGGATTACCTATAAACCTATCAGACCCACCCCTGGAGCAAAGGGTAGGGTTAGCTTTCCTGAAGGAGGTGTGCATTTCTAAATTGAAAAGGGCTAGACTTTGAGTTAGTACTGAGATGCTGTTAAGAAGGGAGAAGGGAGGGGCTAATGCTGGTAAGCAATTAACAATGTCCTTCACACTCAAGGATAAGGATTTTTAAAACAGTCATTTTTGTGTTTGTGTTCAGGTCTCTGGCTGTTAACTTAGAACAAGACAGAAATTCTATGGCACATTTAATATTTTTTAGTTAGGAAACATTTTTAACAGAGAAAACTACAAAGAACAAAATCATTCACCACTCACAATGAATGAATGTCAACATTTAAAAAATATTTGCCTGGGCCGGCCGGTGGCGCACTGGAGAGTGTGCCGGTTGGGAGTGCGACGGGGTTTGGATCCCATGTGGAGACCAGTTCCCACTCACTGGCTGAGCGCGGTGTGGGCGCGACACCGAGGGTTGCGATCCCGTTGCCGGTCAGTAAAAAAGACAAAAAGGAAAATAAATAAATAAATAAATAATATTTGCCTTAGATCTACTTTTTAAGAAATGAAACATTAAGATGAAGTTGAGATCCTATTTTGAACCACTTCCCAAACTGAATCCCCTCCCTTCTTCCCCAGAGGCAACAACTATGGTTAGTTAATTTGATATTTATCCTGGTTTGTTTTTATAGTTTTACTTCATTTGTAGTAAATTAATATTAATTTATCACACTGTGTTCTGCAACTTTCTTCTTTCATTCAACAATATGTTTTCAGGATTTATCAATATTGAATCAAGGACATGTCATTCATTTTTAAGAATTGTCACATTCTTTAATAAAAATGTCACATTTATCAATTCCTCCATTGAACAACATTTAGATGTGCCAATATTTTGCTATCAAACATCCTTATATATATTTATTTGTGCACATGTGAGAGATGCTTCCTGGAATACCTGAAAGAAAAATTTTTGAGTCACCTGGTTTGAGCATCTTTCATTTTACCAAAAACTGCCACATTTCTCTCCAGTGTATTAATTCCCACTCCCACTAGCTGTGTGAGAGTTTCCATTTCCCCACATCATCACGAACACTTGTAATTGTTAGACATTTAACTATTTTGCTATTTTTCCCCCCCCCGATGGCCAGTAAGGACATTGGAATCCTTGACCTTGATGTTATAACACCACACTCTAACCAACTGAGCTAACTGGCCAGCCTGAATTTTTTCCTAAATTTTTGAGTAATATGAGGCATTACACTGTTGTTTTAATTTGCATTTCCATAATTCTAATGCATCTAAGCTACTTTAAATTTCTAGCTAGTTTTCATCTCTAGGCTATAAAGCTATATATGTGAAACAATCAATATGGTTATATTTCAGAGTGCTGAGAACAATCTTCTGCACCCACCTGGGACACATTTCATTGTTTCACTGCCTAAACAATCACTATTGGGGATTCTTTTTCTATTGTTGAACACCAGCATTTAAAATGCAAATACCCCTGCAAATGGGGATAGTCGATTACTTACCCTATCAGATGCTTTTCTCCTGTGAACTTAGAACAGCCTTGGGGGGCGGGGGTGTAGAAGTGGAGCAGGCGGGGTCTGCCTATGGAATGTACCTACGGAGGCTGACGTGTAGGAGGTCTCCGCACAGTCTGAGGGCAGCAAACGCTCCATGCACTGAAGGGGCGGGGGTGCTCAGAGGCTAAAGAAAAATCTAGAAAGTGTCCTCTGTCTGTCACCTACTGAATCCTGGTTGTCTCGGCTCGTCCTCTGGGTCCTCAGACACCTCCTTCATGTACATGATCGCGGGCCTCTGCATGCTGAAGCTCTATCAGACCCGCCACCCGGACATCAACGCCAGCGCCTACTCCGCCTACGCCTCCTTCGCGCTGGTCATCACGCTCACGGTCCTCGGAGTGGTGCGTCTCCTCCACCTGCCTTCAGTCCGGCTCTCTCGGGAGGCTTTGTTTGTTTGTCTGTTTGGCCTCAGGTGAACGGGTTTGGATTAACCGTAATTCTCTGTTCATGACATTCTCATCACTGGTCCATTCGTGGCACACTTTTATTTTGTTAGCTGGTTATTTTTAATAATATAATAGGCACCCGAAAAACTGGATAGTTTTACTATAAATCTGGGGGCTGACTCATGTGAGATCTGATAGAGATGTGCAAGCCAATTGGGGAGACTGACTTCAATAACAGAAACTGCTTTGCAAACGTGCGTGGGCAAGTGTTGGTTGTTCGGTTACTTGAAGAGCATTAGCTCCAACTTTAGAACCATTGCCCTTTGTCCGTTGTCCTTCACTGCTGCTCCTATTTCTGCCCTTTTCCGGTTTTTTTGTTTGTTTGTTTGTTTTTTTATTGTCCAGGTGGGCATTCTTTTCCCTGCCCGCTGTGCAGTATGATCCCTGTGAGTTCTGAGAAGGGGGAGAAAACAAAATGCACACACAGCTCAGTTTCTGACTCCTCACACATGAGAGACAGACAAATTTAGTCGGTTCTCTGGGAAACAAACAAACAAACAAAAAAAAAAACAATGAAGGTAACTTCCATCTTTACTCCCAGGTGTTTGGAAAAAATGATGTGTGGTTCTGGGTCATCTTCTCTGCAATCCATATTCTGTCCTCTCTGGCCCTCAGCACCCAGATCTACTACATGGGTCGTTTCAAGATAGGTAAGTCACCTGTTATTCTATACTAAACACGTGGACTAACTTGCCCTGAGAAAGCAGATATTGTCTTCACTCATCCTGAGTGAAAGTGTGACTGGTCACCACGAACATGTGCTCTGCATTCTGTGCTATATTTAATAGCATATATTCTCTCCAAGAGCTCCTTATAGGTAGGACTGCAATGAACTGTTATCACTAAGTCTATTTTCAGCTGAGCAACTAAGCTTGTCATACCTCAGAGCTGAAGCATATTTCCAGCTCCTAGCCACAAACATTTTATAATCCACCAAACTTTGGAAGTGCATTTGGAGAGTGGTATGATCATCATACCATTAATTCCACCTAGAGGAACATTTTTCATTTTGCAGCATTCAAAAGGAGCATTTCTCTAACCATGTGTAAATAGCCATCAAGCATGAACTATGCATTATTTCCAAATCCCAGAGCTGGAATCTTTTGAGACCAAATTGCCAATCTTAGAGACAGGCCACCTGCTGTGCTCCTTCGGACAATGTGAACTTATCGGGGAGCACTGAGTGTTCTACAGAAATCAGCTTTCGATCTGCTGTCGGTCAGTTGTCATACATGAGAGCAGGTTCAAGGTGTTTTAGAGCATTTCAATTTCACAAATAATTTTAAGGTCCAAGAAGTCAGGCTTAAATATTCTTTTGTATATTTCAAAACAAATCATTATATATAAAATTAGGCTCACCTCTAATATTTGCAGAGCCCAGGGCAGGAGTGCAAATAAACGCCACATATCATGTATGTTAAAATTTTAAAGTTATGAAGCAGACTAAGTAAGGAAAGAAGGAAGTAAGGTGGGAAGGAGGGAGGAAGAGAGATGAAAGACCAACAAACTAGTAAATATAATGTACTTTCATCTCTACCTAGAAGGTCCAGTTTCAAATTTAGAATTCTCAGTTCCTCAAAAGAACCCTGCAGAACATAGCTATGCAGGAGATCTGGTCCCTAGTCCCTGCCACTCTTTTCTTTCCACCTCTGGCTCTGTCCTATATCTTAAGGGTTCTCACAGGTGTACACATGGACACCTTTGCCCAACATCCAGTGTCCATCCACATCCCCCACAAATACCCACCATTGGCCATTCCTTGCTTCTACAAGTACACACACTGACGCCATCTGCCCTCAGGAAGATAGTCCAGGGAAGGGGTAATTCAGGCTCCGAGAGCAGGCTTAAGGCCATCTGGGAAATTAATTTGGGGTCCAGGAATTCAGAATGTGCTCTAGAAGAGGAAAGATTAGTCTCCTTGCCTTGCAGACTCCTCTCTCATGGGGGAATGAGGGCCCTCTAAAATATGGGACCCCTCCTGCCCAAGTCTGAGAGCAGTTCTACGTAAACAAATGGCCTTTAAGACTAGAAGACCTAATAAAACAACTCATTTTCACAGTTTGGTTTTCCCTTTGGGCATGGCCAGTAGATCTCCTCTTGGCCTTAACACAGCCAGTGTACCCCCAAGTCCCCCAGTTATCAGAGCCAGTTGTGTAGAACATTTGGTGTGGCACTCTGGTCATGCTCCATCCTCCAGACTAAAGGTGAGCAAAGTCACACAAACTAAACTTTCCAAAGGAAAATAATTTGGAGCATTGTTGTTCTGGTTTCTCTCAGAGTTGGAAAAACAAACTTGACTACAGATATAGGTAATGGTAATGACCACTAACACATAGAGGGCTAGTAGCAGTGAAGCATTTACCACCCATAAGCCCAAAAGGACAGAGAGGAAGTGGTTACCAAAATGTGGAAGGAGAGAGCCATGGAGGGGAGGCCACTCTGAAAGGAGCAGTGACCTCTGGTTGACAGACACACTGGCCTGAGACAACCTCACAGGGAGGTCATCAGGGAAATAAACCCTCTGCACTCACACGCCTTCCTCTGTCCCTGCAGTCTCCTGCAGGGACTCCCCATTGTCCAAATCCATGGAGCATAAGGGATGTGCTCCGTACAGGTCAGCCCCCAGCAAGGTGCAAGAGAGACAGTGGCAGTGGGTCTGGAAGGGCAAATAGGAAGAGAGCCAGCATACAGTCCAACAGAGCAGTTTTCACGTCTGTACACAAGGAGTCTTCCCCCAGTGGGTACAGACTTAGAGAGCTAATCAGAAATCTTGCTATTTCATTGTGACAATGAAATAAACTTAGTCCAAAAGCAGGAAGTTGGATTAGTGGACAGTGGTTCAGCCAACTCCTGTCTCTCTACCCACTTCATGAGCTGCCTTTGCTTTCTCATCACATGCCCCTTCTCTGTGGTCCTCAGGCTGCACAAGAAAATAAATGTGGACACCAGAAAGGCAGCAGTAATGAGACAGAACATTTCATAAGTAGGACAGAAAACCATAGAGCTACTTGTCCAGATCACTACTACGTCCCTTGCTCCCAGAGCCTGGTAAAGGACCCCAGGAATTGTTCACAAGAGAGGACGGATTATAAATTGCAAGTGGTGCACAAAAGTTGACAGGGAAAGAGAAAAGTCTTAATTCACTAGAGGAATAGTAAATTTCTGAATGTTTTAGACAAGCAGAAAGATTTTGTGTTCTTTGTAATGAGCAAAAATTACTTTTATAATCAGAAAACAAAATTAAAGTCACCCATTTTGAGAAAAAATAAAATGACCAGTTGTTTACCTGTTTGGCCACCTTCTTACAAATCTTTTTTTTTTTTCTCATTTCTTCTCTGCTTCCCACTGACTCAGATGTGTCTGACACAGGTAATGTTCAGCCACCCTTCCCAAGTGTCTAGATTCTTTCCTTATCAAAGTGACCCACCTGGCAGCTGTGCAGCTCTGCTCCCTGAACACCCCCTCCCAGGGGGGGCAGGCTCTGTGGGAGGGGAGAGCCAGAGGGAGGCTGCTCCCATGCAGCCTGCTGGGGGCTTCCTCAGGGCTGTCACATGGACCAGCCCCTCCCTCCTGGTCAAACTGACTACAGGGGCAGCCTTGAAGAGAAGCAGCATTCACAGCAGAGCTGAGACCCACACTTTCTGAAATGCTTGTTTTGGGAAGACCCAAACTTGCATTTGATGTCTGTGGTATGGACTACTCACAGAAAGACAGCCCCACCTTTGACCCTGACTCTGTTCATGTGACATTTACAACATGTACACTCACTGTATTTCATACCATCCTTTTGAAGGATTGTATTTTTAAAAGCTTTCCTGTCTTTTTCTCCCCATCTTAACTTACATTCCTCTGATTATCATCTATAGATAGACTTTCTGAACATGCTTAGTAGAGTCCAATCTCTTGGCTCAATTATTACTAACTTATAACATGGTTGAGGAGTATAGATTATAACCTTTACAAGCTAAGATTTACCATCCACTAGGGAAAACAGATGTTTTAAGGTGGATTTGAGGGGTCCCATAACATTTGTGTTCAAGGAAACACCACCAGAATAATCTGTAAGCAAATGAAGCTTAGCTGAAGGAGACAGAGTAAGGGTCGGCCAGCCACCCACGTTCCTTGCGAATGCCTGTTACTAGCGTGTGTCTTGCTTGCTTTTCTGCTGCGTGATGCGTGGATATGGCATCCCCTCCGTGACAACACGGTTTTTTAAAGCAAACATTTTTTGCTCACCTATTAGGTGCAAAGCACCATTTCGATGAAGTAAAGATGACGTTATCCTCACCCCAAAAGTTTGGGCCATTTCAGGGTATTTGTATTTTCTCTGACTAAGCCTTCTTACCATGCGATTGTGTCATCAGCAGATTTGGGGATTTTCCGGCGAGCCGCTATGGTGTTCTACACGGACTGTGTCCAGCAGTGTAGCCGGCCTCTGTATATGGTACGTGGGTGCTCCTGTGTTCCTTGGCCTTCTCCCAGAAAGTAGGGGAACAGCAGGAGGGGCAGGCTCCTAAAATCAAGAGGGCCAGATGGCCCAGGCTGGCTGAGATCCAGTTAGCGGGGGAAGAGGCATGTTGCTTAGTCTTTTTCATAAAAGACAAGCTAGGATGCTCCCATTTTGCAAATGAAATATTTGGTAGTTCATTTATAAAGAAGAGGAAAATATATATTACCAAACTGTTAAACAGTGATACCTGCTGTAGAGGAAAATCAAGACAGTGTCTCTATAAATAACAGTCCAAGGGGCACCCTTTCGAAATTGAAAGGGCACACTATTAATAGTTACACTGGGACAGCAGGCATAAACCAGGACTGTCCCAAGCAAACTGAGTCATGTGGTCACTCTAATTACTTTCATTAGGAACATATACTTTCCACATTATGCATTTCTGTATTGTTTCATTTTTACAATGAGCAAGAATATCTTTTTTAAACTGTGGTTATTGCTTGGTGTTTGGAAAATACCTTTAAAAGTTCTCCCTTATATTTTATAATATAGGTTTCAGTACATTGTACATTTCTATCCTGAGCCCAGAGATCAGGGCCCTGGTCCCAGCTCTGTCATGGGTTTCTGGCCAGTGACCTTGGGAAGGCTACTCCCTCCTCTGAGCCCACCGCCCCAGCCATGACACAGTGCTGTTGTCAGAACTAGTGATACTTGGGCCTGGCACACAGGAATTCAATAAGTACCTAATAATCGTTTATAATCCGAAGGATTTTTACATAAAGGAATGTGGGGATCTTTTAGCCCTCTGGAACTTGGACAGGAGCAATAGGCACTAAAAATTTGAGGGAATTGAGACTGGAGAGTTTTATTCAATTGAGAATTGAAAAGCCCATTAGGACCTCTGAGTATTTTGATAATTAAGCATGCTTTAGCTGTGAAGCAGGAGGAGAGATTGATGTTTTGGGTGTTTTTATTACATTAATTGGTGCAGATTTTCTTTCTTTTTTAAAATTAGACTTTGTTTTTTAGAGCAGTTTTAGGTTCACAGGGAAATTGAACAGGAAGCACACAGATTTTCTCGGCAGCCCCTGCCCCCCCACAAGCACAGCCTCCCCTACGATCGACATCCCCCACCAGAGTGGCACATTTGTTACAAGTGACGAACCTACACTGGCACATCATTGTTACCCAATCCATGGTTTTACATTAGGGCTCACTCTTGGTGTTGTATATTCTATGAGTTTTGTCAAAGGTGTGATGATGTATATCCACCATTGTAGCATCATACAGAATAACTTCACAGCCCTAAAATTCTTCTGTGCTCTGCCTGCTCATCTGTTCCTCCCCTAACCCCTGGCAACCACTCATCTTTCTACTGTCTCCATAGTTTTGCCTTTTCCAAAATGTCTTGTCATCGGAATCGTACAGTACGTAACCTCTTCAGATTGGCTTCTTTCACTTAGTAATATGCATTTAAGATTCCTCCATGTCTTTTCATGTCTTGATAGCTCATTCTTTTTAGTGCTTTATCTGGGTGTATCAGAGTTTATTTTTCCATTCACCTGCTGAAGGATATCTTGGTTGCTTCCAAGTCTTGGTAATTATGAATAAAGCTAGTATAACATTCGTGTGCAGGTTTTTAGGACATAAGTTTTCAACGCATTTGGGTAAATACCAAGGAGAGTTATTGCTGGATCATATGGTAAGCATATGTTTAGTTTTGTAAGAATCTGCCAAACTGTCTTCCAAAGTGTATGTACCATTTCGCCTTCCCTCGGCAGTGAATGGAAGTTCCTGTTGTTCCATATCCTCATCAGCATTCAGTGTTGTTGGTGTTTTGAATTTTCGCCATTCTAATAGGTGAATTAATGTTTTTTTAAACAAAAGTATTTCCTACACATTGGATGGATCACCCACAAAGACAGAGAATCCCTACTTTTAAATAGCAAATGAGTGGCCATGAAAATTGAAGTATAATCAAATCTCACCTAGAAGTTTAAGTAGTAGGCAGAGGAACAGGGACCGATTGTGAATAAATCCCTATCAGAGTAATTGTCCTTTAAGATGGTACCTTTCCTCTCTGTCTTCTCCTCTACCCAGTAACTTTAGTGTTAAGACCATGTAGCAGGAGCCAAAGTAATGGGTACAAAACTAACTCCCTACAGTTGGGTCCTGAGAGTTGCAATAGAAGCCACCAAATAACACAACCCAGAGAAACAGTCCTTGATTACATAGCACCAGCAGCAGAATTCTTTTAACTACTAAGTAATCAGCACATTCCACCAGCCTCCCCACTGAGAAGTGGGGCCAGATCCACTTAAACATTGGGGAGAAACAGCCAGAGTTCTGCTTTCCTACCACATTTTCTTCTACAGGAATGAGATGTCTGTTCGCAGTTAGAGGCCTTGCCATTTAGTCCTTGCAGAGAATCGGTGTCAGACCATAGACAAAGCTCTCTCAGAGCCACAGAAAATTTGTTTACACCGAGGCAGTTGTTTTTCTATAGTTGATGCTTCTGCTACATTAAGTTACAAGTACTGTGTGCAGCCTCTTCGTTTGATGTTTGCTTTCCTCTTTTCCAGGATAGAATGGTGCTGCTTATCGTGGGGAATCTGGTTAACTGGTCCTTGTAAGTAGCTTAGGAAAACATGTTGTCGTTTTTATTAATGTCTGTAACACTGTGGTTTCGCTTGCCTCGACTGTCATTTTTACAAAGAAATCCGAAATTAAGGCAAGGGTAGGGCTGTGATTGTCTAGAAATTTGAGAAAAATAGCCCTAAAATTGTAGAGATTTGAGAAAAATAGCCCTAATATTTTTCCTCCTGCACAGAAAGCATGTGGAAGCTCTTGTGCACCAGTAGCAGCCTGTTTTGAAGCACTGATGCATTGAGTTCATTTGCTCCACAACACAAACATCAAAACTCATTAAATCTGTGTGGCTAGATTAGATGACAGACAGGTAGATGATAGATAGATAGAAAGACAGAGTTTATGCCAATAGTTGCAAAAGTGCAGCACAGTTTTAAACTATTGTAGAACTTTCCACGATGGCTATACAGTAGGAATTCTTTGCTGTAGAAATTTCTTTTTCTTAGCAAGTGCATGTGCGTGAGCAAGTCTCTTTCCTGTTTGTTTCTTTTCTTCCAGGTCTCTTTCTTCCTATTTCACCTATATTATCCTTCTACCTCTTTTGTCCTTCATTATCCCCTTGGGCATTTTTCCTCAAATGGCCTCAAAATAAAACAGTACAATAAATGTAAATTTTTGCTAGCTGAAATTATTTCATGCAGCCTATTCTCAATTAAAAATTTTGAGTGAGTGGGATATTTTGTTGATCATTCAAAAAATAAGTAAGTTTAGCTGCTTTTATTTGTGGCTGTGAGCTGATTTGCCCTTCTGGGTCAGTAACCTTTGACAGCAGAAATGACTCCCCACGCCTGGTGCACATTAAGACATATGAAGGAATGAAGACAGAGACACTCTTTCAGGGGAAGCCAGAATCGAGCCATGAGAATTTGAATCCTATTTGAGGGCCATTATGCTTTTGGAGCAAACTTCCCATAATATTGTCACCACAGGGATTATCTCGGGGTAAAGTCCTTACCTTTTAAGGATTCCCTCCTTTACCTGGGGGCAATTCAAGATGAGGTAATTCTCAGTAGTGGCCCCTGCAGTACTCTTCTTGAGCACCATTTTAGGAGCAGGCTCCACAGTCCCGGTGACTGTAGGGCACTGCTGGGCGAAAAGGAACCAACCTCTTGATAACGAACAACCAACGACTATGGCCCCAGGAGCTCAGAATCACCTGGCTTGTCTCTGCCTCTCACATAAAAACAAAACACACAATCTGCTCACAAGACGGGGTGAATGGGCTCTCTCTTCTTAGACAGCTCCGTGAGACACCAGGGACCACAGGGAGGAATGAGGCACATGGAACACTAATACCATGATCACCCCACGGAGGGCCACCTCCCTCCCTGTTACACCATAAAAACATGGAGTGATTTAATATGAATGTTATTTCAAAAAGATTCACTCTCTAGACACCAGGGACCACAGGGAGGAATGAGGCACATGGAACACTAATACCATGATCACCCCACAGAGGGCCACCTCCCTCCCTGTTACACCATAAAAACATGGAGTGATTTAATATGAATGTTATTTCAAAAAGATTCACTCTCCTGTGGTCATAAAGAAGAAAAATGGTGTGTGTATGTGCATGTATATAAATATACACACACACTATATATATGTACACACATGAGAGTGAGATGTGGACGTGGATATATATGTATACATGTACGCATGGAGAGAGAGAGAGAGTGATGAGGCAGATGTGACAAAATGCTAATTGATGAGTCTGAGTGAAGGGTATTTAAGAGTTTTTTGGTATACTGAAGATTTCAAAATCTGAAAGGAGGAAGCTTCTTACATTATGTAGAATAAATCCAGTTATATTATAAAATGAACAAAAAAAGAGTCTATTAATAGTCGTTTTATACTTGAAATACTTAGGAATAAATTTTGAGAGAAGTTCAGAATCTTTCTGCAGAAAATTTAATTACCTTATTAGTAGATATAAAGGAAAACTTAACTAAATGAAGAGAGATGCTATGCCTTAGGTGGGAAGATTAACTGTTGTAAAGATAATTATTCCCAAATTAATGAATAAATTTAGAATTAGAATTGGAAGTAAGTTAATAGAATTTTATTCTAAAATTTATTTGCCTGGTTAGGCAAAACTTTCAAAGATCTCTGAAAAAGATGATGAACAGAAGGAAGAAGGGGCAGAGGGGTATAGTGAGTAACTAGCCCAGCATTGTCCCATAGAGCTTTCTGGAATGAAGTAAGCGTTCTACACGGCACTGTTCAGTACAGTAACTGTTAGCCACATGTGGTTATTGGCCACTTAAAACATGGTTAGTGTGACTGAGAAACCGGATTTTTTATTTTATTTAATTTTAATAAATTTTAATTTAAATAGCTATCTGTGGCTACTATATTGATTAGTGCAGGCCAGGTTAGTCATATAATCTAACATACTATAAAATAATAATAAAATAGTGAGGCACTGATCCGAAGTTAGAAATTAGAAACATAAATCAGTATATCAGAATGCAGAAAACAGAAATCCAACTAGCTATAGACAGAGACAGAGATTTTTAAAATATGTATGTGAGGTTTAGTTCAGTTGGTTCCAGCGTAGTGATACACCACCAAAGTCAAGGGTTCGGATTCCCTTACCAGCCAGCTGCCAAAAATAAAATATGTGTGTGGATGTGTGTTAATTATAAACAAGCTTTTAAGAACAAGGAAATAAGGAAGTGTTATATAATTAAGAGTTTTGTTGACACTGAACAGAAATTTGAGACAAAATTAAGGCTAAACACCAACCAAAATAAATTACAGTATTAATTTAAAAGCCAGGGACAGCTAGCAAAAATTTGGTAATGTGTGTCAAGCCAGTTACTGACATAATTCTACTTCTAGTAACTATTCTAAGGAACTAATCTTAAATGCAAAAAAAAAAAAAAGAAGTGCACAATATGTCTGAAAGTATTCACTTATTCATTGCCGTGTTCTTTGTAATAGTGAGCAGCTGAAGGACAAGGGAACCCTTTATTTCAACCAGAAAGGAAGGATGATTATTTACTGTACATTCACTTATGGGAACCTTACATAGTCAGTAGAAATGAATGTTATATAGAAGATGTAATAAATTAAAAGTTACTTATATGTCAAAGTGAGTTTTTTTAAATGACTGCCCCCCAAAAAACAAAATGGGGATGGGGAGTGAAAAGTCAATAATGTTCCAAATCCACCTTCACAGCTGCCAACATTTCCTCCCCATGTCCTCAGCGCCCTCTTCGGGTTGATATACCGCCCCAGGGACTTCGCTTCCTACATGCTGGGGATCTTCATCTGCAACCTGCTGCTGTACCTGGCCTTCTACATCATCATGAAGGTAAGAGTGGGCGCTGGCAGCGGGGCCCACAGGCAGTGGGTCCAGCTTTGCCGCATCTGCTTCTCACCCCACAGCTCCGCAGCTCCGAGAAGGTCCTTCCAGTGCCACTTTTCTGCATCGTGGCCACCGCTGTGGTGTGGGCTGCCGCCCTATATTTTTTCTTCCAGAATCTCAGCAGCTGGGAGGTAAGAGGACAGTTTTTCTTTCCAAGAAGTTCTTTCTCTATCTTGCCTTTTTGACCTTTCTTTTTGATCTCCCAAGATGTGTTTGTTGCTTTTTATCTTTTTTGCATTTTCTAAGATGAAAGCTTTCTCTAAAAAGGGATGGTTTTTAAATACCCACACGTAAATGCTCAACCCCTGGCATGTGATCATCATGGTCAGCGTAGCACTTCATAAGCCTGTAAGCCCTACGGACACTACAAATCTGATCTTCCTCATATGTTGTACATATTATGATCCTGTTCCCAAAGGATGTTCAACTGTGCAAAAACCTTGGTTAGTGTATCTTCTCTACCTTTCTCATCATAATCACCATCCACCAACAAATACCCAGATGCAAGTGTTATTTCATCCTTTTCACAGATACCAAAGCTGAGGCCCAGGAAATTAGTGATGTATCTGAGGCACAGAAGAGATGGTTAGTGTATCTTCTCTACCTTTCTCATCATAATCACCATCCACCAACAAATACCCAGATTCAAGTGTTATTTCATCCTTTTCACAGATACCAAAGCTGAGGCCCAGGAAATTAGTGATGTATCTGAGGCACAGAAGAGAGGAAAAGTCTCAGCCCACCATCATCATCACAATCAATTTTAGAACATTTTTATCACCCCAGAAAGAAACCTTATACACATTAGCAGTCCTCCCCATTTCTCCTTAACCCTTTAGCCCTAGGCAACAGTAATCTACATTTTGTCTCTATGGATTTGCCTATTCTGGACATTTCATATAAATGGGGTCACACAATATGTGATCTTTGAGTCTAGCTTTTTTCTCTTAGCATACTGTTTCCTAGGTTCATACACATTGTGGCATGTATCAGTATTTCATATCTTTTTATTGCTGAATAATATTCCGTCATATGGATATACCACATTTTATCTATCCATTCATCAGTCCATTCATTAGTTGATGGCTGTTTGGGCTGTTTCTACTTTTGAGCCATTATGAATGATGCTGCTGTGAACATTTGTGCACAAAGTTTTGTGTGGACATAGGTTTTCTTGGAACTTTTTTAGTCAAACATCTAGTAGCATTTCTATAGTTTTCTGGATGCTCAGCCCTCTAAACGGTTGAATTGTGGAGGTCTTGCCCACATCCTGCCTCATCTTCCTCCAGGGAACCCCAGCTGAATCCCGGGAGAAGAACCGCGAGTGCATCCTGCTGGATTTCTTTGATGACCATGACGTCTGGCACTTCCTCTCTGCTACTGCGCTGTTTTTCTCATTCTTGGTGAGTTTATCATATCTTTCTGTTACTTTCTTCTCTCTTTACACCCTGTACTCTTGTTTTTTCTCTTCCACTCTTCCTTACACCCTCTTTTATATTCCTCTCTATTTCCTTTTCCAATTTCTCATTGCAATTCAGTGTATACCATCTTATTTCTTTTTTGTATTGTATCCTTCAGTTAGATCTTTATTTTCATTTTCCCTTTATTCTTCAAAATTTTAAAACACAGAGTGACAAAATTATTTTCCCTAAGTTGCACAGCACATTTGGACTGAAATCACTATTAGATCACATGCCCCAAATTCCCCCTAGGAAGCACTTTGGCATTCACTAAAATTTTGATAACACTGGGTGATTCCTTCTCGTGCTATATTCCCATTCTTCCACTCCTCCAGCCTCACTGAACATTTCACAAATATTTTACAGATTCCTGGAGTGGCTCAGGATAGCAGCCAGGTCAGACTTCTAACCAGTCTGTTCCAAATCTCTCCTGTAGTTCCTCTATTTTTTGCCAAACCCTTTCCCAGAAGCCATGAGCATTTATGTCAACCCTTCATGATAGCTCCTGCAACCTTTTATCTTATTTTACTTTTCCAAATGAAAAGTCTGTGGTGCCTGTACATAGGTTCAATTGGCAATTATGTTCCTGGGGTCTCAACACTGTCCGATTTAAAGTCTGGGTCCTGCCACATATTCTCAAGAGTAGAGCAGGGCTACCCTCTAGTGGCCAGTTTGTGACATTTACTCAATCTGTGTACGTCATTCCTTATGGCTTTTATTGTTGACAGTCACCTTCATTAGAGAGACAGAGACAACCAAAGTGGAGCTAAGGGTTTCGTGTAGGGAGAGTGGTGGTCGAGGGAACTAGAAATGAGGAGGAGGGTACATTTCTTACATAGCACTGCTCTCTATGCAGTAAGACTTCTTTTCCTTTAGGTCTTGACCCAGATGGAAGTAATGACTTCCCACCCTATCAAAACTTTTTACTGCCCCTCCACTTCATACTTTCTATAATCCCTCCCTAGTTTAATCGTTATCCTTAGCACATATTGCTCTTTAACATACTACCTTTTATTCATGTATTTGTTTTTTGTCCGAAGTCCCCTTTTGAACATAGCTCCATCAGAGTAGGGATTTTTTTTTCTTTTGTTCGAAACTACATCTTCAGCATCTAGAATAGCACATAATAAACCCTCATAAATATTTGAATTAATTGATGAATGAACTATATAATTATAATAAGTACCTGTTAAGAGCAAGGCATTGCAGAGAGCTGCAAAAGACATGAAAATGAGTTAGGGAAGCTAGTTTTCAGCCCGTGGGAGTCTTAGAAAGAAAGTGGGACTTAGTGTGACCATACATTCCTTTCATTTCTCTGTCCCTCTCATTTCAGGTTTTGTTAACTCTGGATGACGACCTGGATGTGGTTCGGAGAGACCAGATCCCTGTTTTCTGAGCCTCCAGCATGAAGAGGGGGACAGGAAGCAATCAGTCTTGGTGCTGTTTCTTGAAAAATACAGTGACTGCAGCAAACTAACCACTGCCAAATGCTCCAGTCGCCCTCTGCAGGATCAGCTGTGTTTTCACACAGGAAGAGGAGGAGCTGGGGGAGATCTAAACCGACAAGAAGGGAGGTAGAAGGGAAGCCATGCTGAGGAGCCAAGAAACAGCCATCCCCTTCCATTTACAGCTCTTTGGGTTAGATGTGGACCAAAGCTGCATTCAAGTGAACTCACTATCTTGCAGCCCCTCCACTCTCACCTGAGAACTGCCAGCAATGGAGATGCTGCTGCGCTTAGCTGCCGCCATTCCCAGAAAGGCCAGCAGCTTGGGTTTCCCAGCCAGAAACTTCGGCTTGGCCCCCTTGGCACCTCTGTGACACCCACTGATCTAGATGTCCCAAAGCATCAGCTCATGTGTCCAAGGTCCTGGGAGGACGTGATTCCCCAGAGTATGGGGGAGAGGTGACACAAGGCCCTGCCCAACTGGGATAGACGTTCTAGTAGCACCAGCTGGTCACCTCCTTGGAAGGAATGCTGGATGCCATTAGAAAGACTCAGGACTAGGCTTCTTAACAGGTACCTTCTTAACAGGTACCATCACTGGGTCCAAGGCCTGGGTGCTTACCTATCCCTCAGTGTCTTCATCTCTGCTGTATGTTGACCCCATCACTCTGGCTCTATCTTCTTGGAAAGGCCCTGTCATTCCATAGATGTCTGGTCAGCTCTAGGGCAGAAGGGGAAATGGGAAGAACTCTTCTAGCAGCAGGAGAAGTGAGAGAAATGATCAACAATGCTAAGAGACTGTTCATATCAGCAGTAAGCAGACAGGCTTCTCTTAAGGGCTTGGGCTCCTGGAGCAAATTCAGCAAAGTGAACAGTGTTTCCCTTGGCCCTCCAGTCATACAGCTCAATTCTGTGCCCACATCACCTTGCGGAAGAAATAACTGTTCTAACCAACTGTTCAATACACTAGGGGTCCTCCACAACCGGGCCCCTCATCTGCCACTTCATGGAGAGCAGGGTTCCAGACTTTCTCCCTGAAATTCTCAGAAGGAACGCTCAGGATGGACACATTTTCCTCTTCCTCTGTTGCAAGAGCAGAGCTATTTTAGTATTGTCTCTTGGTTGCACCTGACTCTCCTCTTCCAGTAAGGTGTTGAAAAGCTCAGTGTCCCAGTTCTACTCTCACACTGTCTGGCAACTCTGCCTCGGAGAAGTCCCGTGTTGACCAGTCTCCTTGTTGCCTGGCTTATGATATAATTAGAAAATATACATACACATGTGCGCACGCATATATATTTGCTATGAAATTGAAGTCACCTTTCACCTCTGCTTTCCTGATCATTCATTAAAGAAATTCTTTTTTAAAAAAAATATTATTCTTTCTCTAAAATATTTGCATAGTATTCAAAAATACATTTTAAAAATTTGAATAGCAAGCTTTTCCTGATTTTAAAAACACAAAGATGCATTCAGTGAAATATTTTATGATAAGACTAGCCAATTAGCTCAGTTGGGTTAGCCCAGTTGGTTACAACGTGGTGCTGATAACACCAAGGTTCAAGATTTGATCGCTGTACCAGCCAGCTGCCAAAAGAAAAAAAAATTGTAATATTTTTTTCTAAAATACCCCTAAATTTGTAATTGGTCTTCTCTTATTCTTTATTCCTTAAACATTGTTGGCTTGCATGGACCATATGAAGGCCACCACTTAAATGGTTGTATTAAACTAACATCTAGACAAATTTTTGAATCTATTTAACTGTGGATATTTTGACCTAATTCTTTTATTTTTAAGGCACTCATGGTTCCTAATCCAAAAAAGACCCACTAAAGATACGTGAATAACAAAACCTATTCAAGTAGCCCTGTGGCCTGAAGTGAATAAATTTTAAGACACATCAACTGTTTGGTAATTTGTTTGGGGAAAATGTCAGTGGAAATGGGGAGGGGGTCCCGTAGAAAAGAATGGATTGTGCTGCTGTATTTTTGACTGTGTTCTGATGATGTCTATCTTGTGCTATAAAGTCACACGTTGTGGTCTGTTTTGTTCTCTGCAGCAGGACTAAAATCCCAGACCCAGCCTGCTTTTATAAACGTCAATTCTAAACGGACTTGCTAATTTTTTCTCCAACACCAGTCTTGTGGGTGGAGGACATAAGAAAGTCATTTGTCTGTATTTGTGAGAAGTGACAAGTTTTTGATAGTCAGGACTAAAATCCCAGACCCAGCCTGCTTTTATAAACGTCAATTCTAAACGGACTTGCTAACTTTTTCTCCAACACCAGTCTTGTGGGTGGAGGACATAAGAAAGTCATTTGTCTGTATTTGTGAGAAGTGACAAGTTTTTGATAGCTTAACAGGACATGGTGGGCATAGTGCAATGCCTATACTAACTTCTGCCTTCATGCTATGAAAGAGAAAGAAATGGTAACTCTGAAAGCCGAGTTCAGCAGGAGGGTAAGTGGAGAAGAGCAGTCACTGGGAAGGGTGAGTACACGAGTAATAGGAGCAGGTCAGCTGGAGCGGGACAGAGATGTGGCGGCCAGAGGGCAAACCTGCACAGAGAAAGTGACCTCTTCACACCTCTGACAAATGCCGGAGAGGCAGCGCCACCTGTTTATGCTGGATGGTTGAGGGATTAGCCGGATTTTATTTTAGCAGCAGGAGAAGCCAGTGGAAAACCAAAGTCTCTCTGGGAAGGGACTTTCCGCAACTGAAGGAGATCACTGAGCCAGCCCCTTGGAACAAAGAAAGTGGCAGCTGCTTCGTTTGTAACTCCACGCACCCACCAGAATGTTCTGTGGGGTCACAAAATGCATGTGTTGGTAAATCACAAAATACTCCAGTGTTTCTCATTCTGGGTGGTAGTCTCTCTGTCTAAAACTTGGGGGAAAGGGAGGAACAAAGATAAACATTCTTTATAGAAGGAATAGTGGAGTCTGAGAAGGGTTCTAGAGTCAGACTTTAGTCCACACATGTCCACCCACTTAGTGAGCTTGGGCAAGTCGCTGAAACTCTGATCTCAGGTAGCACATCTCCGTGACAAGGGTGGAGATGGGAGGGCACCAGGAGCAGTGCCTGAGCCCCACAAGGAGGCAGGGCCAGGGCAGACCGGGTGGGCAGCTGGGCTGGGATCTCTCTCCTCTGGGGCTCTCCATCAAAACCAGCTGCTCTGTTTCCCAACTCACTCCAGCAGGCCCTGCGGGGCTTGGGAGGACTCCTCACCTTCAGAGACACTGCCCAGAGTTGTCTGGCCTCAGGTCCTCAGCCCCTCCTTGCCTTTACTGCTGCATTTCACTGCCTCTGGCCTTTGGTGCGCCTACTCCAACTCAGATGAAGAAATGCTGCCAAAGCTAGGGCCAAGTGGACAGTCTGTCTGTGTATAACGTCACACCTCATTACTGCTGTCTCTGCCCTGGGAATCTCAAAGGAAAAAAACTAGATTTTTCTATTACAACCATGGTTCAGAGTGTTCCCCACCCTCCCCATCTGCATCATCAAGTGCTCTGTGGGGCAGGCCTGGATGCTCAGCCCCTGTGGGGAGGGAGCTGCAGCCTGCAGGTGACAAAATGGGTCCCAGAAAGAGGAAGCGTGGGAGCAGTACTCAGGTTTTGAAATGACGACTATGACTCTAATGTCTCTGGTGAAACTAAGGAAAAGTGCTGTGAGCAAAGACACTATTTGCATGCCTGAAGCTATGTAAAGCCCTTGTGCCCCATGATTCGGACCAGCTCACAGTAGCTTTGTTTTGTTTCTGTTTTTGCTTTTGTTTAAAAAAACCCAACACTTTGGAGGAGACTAGATATATATTCACATGGCTAAATTTTAATGTCTCCTCAATATTAAGACACCATTGTCAACAAGGTTAAATGCCAACCTTAGGCCTAACACACATGAATTCAGGTAAGTCACAGATCAGCCTTCACCACCGTTTCCACAACACCATAGTAATAGAGTTTTAGCCTGGACAGGACTCCTCTGTAACAAGAGACCCCTACTTGATGAACTCCCAGGGGGCATTTTTTACATTACGGTTTTCCTGAAGTGTGGTCAAGCTCTTCTTACTGCAGTACAGAGCAGTGGGCACCATCATTCACACAGAATTACGCTGTTCTCCTCCAGTCTTAGAGAAATGGAGCTCTGCTCCTCCCTAAATATCTCTAGATTAGATTTCATCATTTTCCCTGAACCCTTAAATTTTCAAAAGTTGTTTGGCTCTATCCTACATCCTTTTGGCTGCCTTTAAGTCCCTGTCATCTAAGGCTTATCCATTTCATTGGAAATGAACAATAGCTGACCACTATATTTTGACATAGAATGACCTTGAAGTCATATTACATTTCAGTCAAGTGCTAAATAAAATTTGGGTGTCCCGCCTCCTGTCACAGCATTATAGTTATGATTTAGAAAATAGAAGTGTTTTTTGTTGTTGTTGTTTTGGCAACTAGTTGTTAGAGAGATCCAAACCCTTGACCTTGGTGTTACCAACACCCTGCTTTAACCAACTGAACTAATTGGCCAGCCCAGAAAATAGCAGATTTAAACAGTGAAGGATTTTCAAATTAGGTCAGGAGAAATCTGATATACAATCCCAGCATGGCTAGCTCCTGGGCCCCCACTTTATATTTACTCTAAATTTTGACCTTTTTTTTGTGAATTAAGCCTCTAAGTCCTTTAAACAGAAGATTATTCAAAATAATTTTTTTTGTGTGTGACCGGTAAGGGTGTTGCCTGCACTGCACTCAGCCAGTGAGCGCACCGGCCAGTCCTATATAGGATCCGAACCCGCCGCTGCGCTCCCAGCGCCGCACTCTCCCGAGTGCGCCACGGGGCCAGCCCAAAAATAATTTTTAAAACTCTTTCTTTTAGGGTGCTGAAATATTGCCATCAGAGAAAGAAGTTAATTAGCATTTTATGATTTTTGTGACATTGTTTATCTGAGCCTTTCACAAGGCATCCTGATACTAGGCAGGCCCCTCCCAGGAAACAGGATAAATTCAGGTAAGAGGTTTACTCTGCTAGAACAATGTAGTAACTATGCAAATGCAGCATTAAGAAGAAAGAAAACTGTGACGAGGCAAGAATAAGAAAGGTAAACCCAGAAGACCACATGGAGACTCAGTTGAAGGTCAGGTTCAAGCACTAGTGTTCTTTGAAAGTCTAAAGGGGAAGGGAACATCTGAGATTTCAGCCTCAACCATCCCTTAAAGCTATAAATGTGGAATGGGGCTTTAAACAAGAGAGTAAATGAGACTGGATTGCGATGTGGAGGGAAAGATAGCTGCTGCTTTGAGTAATGAAAGCCAAGGGGTAAACTAGAAGAAAATGAACATCGTTTCACTTCACGAAAGCGTGGGTCAGTAGTGTTGGTGGCACAGGTAATGGGTAGAGCCTACAAAATGCCATTTTAGTGAGAACTTGGAGAAAAGGGGTGGGAACCAAAGGAGGAGGGACAGACTTTTGATGTGGGTGGGTTTGTGGGTCTGATTTTGTTTGTTTTCAGGCAGACTGAAAACAAAAAGAAAGAGACCCTGGGGGTCCACGGAGCTAAGCCTATAGTATTTCAAAACATCATATTTGGAGTAACAGGGAAGCTTACATCTTGTTGGACTGTTAAAGCCTGGCCTATTATGCCCAGAGGAGGAGAATAACTGTTCTTCTCAGATAAAAGGGGAGAATTCAGAAAAATAAAAGAAATGCTTTGAACTGACAACTTCAAATATTTTAGAAGAAAAATGAAAGTCCTAGTTCTAAACCCAACAGAGAACAGATATCTAGAGAGGGGGATGGTTGGGAGTAGGGATCATTTCAATGCATCCTTGAAGAAACAAAAACAGCTCCATCTCCTTAACTCTCAGAGTTGGGTCACAACAACGCGTCTCTGCTAGAGGACAAGCATGGGATCGAGGTTCTCAGTCTGCTCTTTTAGTGGGATCTTACTATGGGAAACTTTTGTCCTCAATTCCCATCTCCAACTTCTAGAACACTAAAGTTGGCAGAACTGATGATTAAAACAGTAAACAGTCATCATCAGGCATTCTGCCAAGGGTATTATATATGTTACCAAATCCAAAGACATTAGAAAAGCCCCCTAAGAAGTCAGTACTATTACTATTATCTCCATTTCCCAGATGGAGAAACTGAAACTTAGAGAAGTCACTGTTCACTGGCTGAAGTAAATGGTTCAGTAAATGGACTAGTAGTCAGAAATGAGTAGTTCAGGTAACAAAGCCAGAGGAAGGAAAGACATTCTGCTGCAATGAAGATTCGACTTTTACTTGTGCATGTGTCCATACATGCAAAACACACAGCCTAAAATTATGTAACTATTAAATGTACTAACAAAAGGAGAAGGTGTTTTCAAAATTCAAAAGATACGCGCCTGTTGTTATACAAGTATAAACTCAAGTAACAATGAAAGCCAGCCAATAAAACTATAGCTTTGGATCATTTTGGCTCTCTGCACTGGAACAGTTGGATCCATATGTGGACTATTGCTTCAGTTTCTAAGCTTGGAAAGTTAAGAACCAACGTGTAAATTTAATGATTGCACTTGGCAAAGAGCTGTAGACCGAAAGATTCATTTTAAATTACAATATACACAGCATAAAGTGTCAGGTCACCACAGGGAGCCTGTTGGTTCAAAAACAAAATAAAAAATGGAGAAAAGACACAGAAATGTAACGGGATTTTTTATTTTCTAAAAAACATTCAGAGACTCAAAAAGTTATCGAGTCAAAAAGTCCTCCAAAGCTGCTCCAGAACTGATCTGTGCTGTCCCAGTAGATCAGGCAGAATCTACAACTCACATCAATGGTCCAGCCATCTTTGTTCTTAGTCGCTGGGCCCATCCTCTCCACCTTTTAGGGAGTGGTTTCATCCCAGTCAAACATAGGCAGGGGAACTAGCTGCACTGAACTGAAAATCATATTTCTTCGTTTGGAGTACAGTGATAACAGTGACAAATGTTTCTAAGTTCGTCCAGAAATAAGACCCAAAAAAGCAATATGACTTGGTTTGGAACACTAACCAATTTTCTTCACCTGTACTAAGCTGTCTGTTGGGCTTATTTTCATAAAGATATTTAGTGTGAATTTGCACACTGGGGGTCCACAGCAGCATTAAAAAAAAAAAAAAAAAGAGTATTTAACCTAATTGAATCATGAATTCCCAGAAAACTTCCCTGAAGCAGTTTTCTCCACAACTACAGTTTGGCTGCAACCTCATTCCAAACTGCAGATCCAAATGTGATTGAGCAGTGTAGGAAACACCACCAGATCTGCACAGCACAAGCTCAGTTACAAGCTGGATCTTCCCCAAAATCTGTGGCTTACTTGATCATGTGAAAAATTAAGTGGCACCTGGAGTGCAATGACACAAGGAGAGTCATCAGTAGAGACCAAGGAAAAGAAGAGGATGTGTCTCTCCTCAAAGCCCATTCCAGAGTGACAGAAGCATCTGCTCTATGATGATATTGGGGGACCTGAACACACCTCTCAGCATTGGACAGATCATCTAGGCAGCAAATCAACAGAGTAACCTTTACTCTTTCAGAAGGAGAGAAGAAATCTAGGGTTATCAAAGGTGGGAGGGGAGAGTGAGAGGGGCATAGGGAGAGATTAAATAAAGGGCATAAAGAATAAGTATGATTTATAACAATATATATACTAATAATATTGATTTGATCAACATATGTCAACACTGAATTCCAAAAATACGTATAATCAATTATGATTCAGTAAAAAAAAAAGAAGAAAAATAAATTAAGTGGCACACTGATACTACTTAACCAACCTACTTAACTTCTGAACTTATCTAGGAAGAAAATTAGCATCAACTCCTTGATTTCTCACAGGAAGAAAATGCCGAAGGAGCTGTTGATACTGACCAACTAAATACGTGTATTCTAGCAGAGCCTGGCCTTTCCATCTCATGTGTAAGGGACGTATAAATGAGGAAGGTCATGGAAAATAATTGCCAATTTACATTAAATATTCCTTTGCAACTATGTGAAAAAACTTTCAAATATAAAATCTCCTTTGTCCTTTACAACAACCCTGTGAGGTAACCAGGACAGTTAAGAATAACAATAAACAGGTAAGAATAACAAATAAACTTAGACACAAAGAGGTTATGCCATTTGCCCAAAGCCATAGCCAGGTAACCAGGGAGCCAGATAAAAAATAGACCTATGGCCTTTTCTTTTTCTAAAGAATGACAGTCAAATAACTTTTAGGTTTTCCTGACTCAAGGGAAATTTATCAAGAGAAAACCAACATCAGTTCAAACTTCCATAGACAGTTTTTTCTTAACCTTTTTGTTTAGGTATAAATTATATTCAGTAATGTATAAAATGTGCACTAATCTTCTGTGTATATAGATTGGTGAATTTTTACATATGTATATGCATTTAAGTACACACTTGCACGCATGTACATACACCAATGTAACCACCATTAAGATACAAAAGATTCCCAGCATTCTTGTGCCTTTTCCAAGTCAATCCCTGCCCCAGACAGAGCCATTATTCTGACTTTTCTCATGAGAGATTAATTTTGCCTGTTCTTGAACGTTACATAAATAGAACCGTGCAGGATGCACTCCTTTTTGTCTGGCTTCTTCACTCAATATTATGTCTGTGAGATTTACCTATATGCATCAGTAGCTTCATTTTGTGAATATGAAATTTTATTTATTCATGATCCTATTGATGGATTATTTTGAGTTTTTAGCTACTGGTAAGAAACCTGCTATGAACATTCTTATATATGTTCTTTGGTGAACTTTTTTCCAGGGCATATACTGGTGCACTGTGGAATTGCTGAGTTATAGGGTAGGTATGTCTTTATTATTAAAGAACACTGCCAGGGGCCGGCCCGTGGCTCACTCGGGAGAGTGCGGTGCTGATAACACCAAGGCCCCGGGTTCGGATCCCACATAGGGATGGCCGGTTCGCTCACTGGCTGAGCGTGGTGCTGACGACACCAAGTCAAGGGTTAAGATCCCCTTACCGGTCATCTTTTTTAAAAAAAAAAAAAAAAAAAACACTGCCAATGGTTTTCCAAAATGGTTTAACCACTTTACACTCCCACCAGCACTCTCAATTGGAGAGTTCCAGTTGGTCCACATCTTTGCCAGCACTTGGCATTTGTCAGTCCTACTCTAGGTAATAATGAAGTGGTATCTTATTGTATCTTATTTTGCATTTTTCTGATAACTAATAATGTTGAACACCTTTTCATGCACTTCTTGGCTATTGGTATGAAGGATTTGTTCAAGTTATCTGCCCGTTTTTAAAATCAGTTTATGAGTCTTTGACAGACTGTGACCCAGTGAAGAAAAAGTCATAATTTTTAAAAGTCCAATCTAATCATTTTTTTCTTTTATGGTTATGATCAGACAGATATTTCCTATGGTTTCTTCTCAAATACTAGTTCTCAAATTTTTTGATTTCAAGACCCATTTACACTCTTAAAATCTATTGAGAACACCAAAGAATTTTTGTTTATGTGGGGTATATCTATCAATGTGTACTGTATTAGAAGTAAAAGTAGAAAATTTATAAGTATTTATTAATTCAATTTATTCATTTATTTTATGAAACTATGTTTTCCAAAATAAGCAGAAATTGTGAGCAGAGCAGCATTGTTTTACATTTTTGTAATCTATTTAATGTATGGCTTAAACTGGAGTCTCATAGGGGTTTTTGCATTCACTCTCAGTAGTATGTGTTTTGCTTGAAGAAAAGCCTCACAGAAATATGTAGTTGGAAAATGAGGTGCATTCTAGTAGCCTTTTTAGATAATTGTGGATATTCTTCTTTGATAATATACCAAAACTCAACAAATGATAGTTTCCTGAGATTAGTTGCAATGTGAAATTAGGAACCATATCAGTGAACTTTTTATCTTTTGTTACATTAAGATCCATTGGTCTATCTCGTACTGGAATAGGTCTTTTTACCCATGCATGGTTTTGCAACAGCATGCCTTGGTCATTTGGAAAATATTGGTTCACTGAATTATGCAAATCTTCCAAAGATTTACACAGTTTATTATATAATTATTAATAAAACTATATATATTATTCATTAATATCACCACTGATCTCATCAGAGAAGTCTTATTGGGAACCTGTCAAGCTCACACTGGTACATACTGTGATGGGCTCATTTTATTCATTTTTGAGAAAGTGTATGTCAAATACCCAAGTCTGAATAACTACAGATTTTAGTCTTTTCAGCTAAAAATAGTATTACATGAAAAAAAATCCACTATTTCCTCCCACAATTCAAACAATTGGACTAGTGCTTTTTCTTGAGCTAACCATCATACTTTGGTTTACGGTAGAAGTGCTTTATGTTTGTTTTCCATGTGGTCACAGAATACAAAATATTAATGTAATGTTTAAAAAGTATTAAAAGAAAGTGGATTTAATAGTCAAGATTTAATAAAATTAATAAATGTTATTGCTTCATCCAGTACATGCTAAAGTGAATTTTTTTTTTTTTTACTAAAAGTTTATGATAATCAAGAATACAATAACTATTACTACAGTCGTGGTGCCACTGCCTTGATTCATGCTAAAGTACCAGCAGTTTCACCCACCATTGATTTTGCACCATCGGTGCAAATGTCAACACAATGTACAGACATGCCACATCTCAGCACTATCATAAAAATACTCCTGACCTCAAAGACTCCCTAAAAGGGTCTCAGAAAACCCCAGAGATTCTGGGGACCACAATTTAAGAACCACTATTCTGATAGCTTTAGTTTTACTTTTCACAATTAAAGCTATAACTTTCCCTCTAATTAATGTTTTGGCTAGATTCCACAAGTTTTAATATGTTGAATTTTTATTACGGTTTGGTTCGAGACATTTCCTAATGTCTACCAAAATTTATTTTGTTGACCCATAGGTTATTTAAAAGTGTGTTGCTTAATTTCTAAACATTTGTGAATCTTCTACTTTTAAAAAAAAGTTTCAATTCTAGTTTGATTTCACTGAAGTCAGACAATGAAGTCTTTGTGATTTTAATCCCTTCAAATTTGTTGAGACTTGTTTTATGGCCCAGTACAATTTGGTAGATGTTCTATATAAACTTGAAATGAATGTGTTCTCTGCACTTGTTGGCTTAGTGTTCTATAAATGTCAGGGCTAGCTGGTTAGCTCAGTAGGTTATAGTGTGTGTTATAACACCAATGTCAAGGGTTTGGATCCCCATGCTGTCCAACCACCAAAAATAAATAAATGAATGTCAGGTCAGCTTGGTTAATAGTTTTGTTCAATTATTCTGTACGTGTACTAAATTTTTGTCTGCTTATTATATGATTTACTAAAAGAACTGTGTTAAAACTTCCAATAATGATTTGAATTTATCTAAGTATCCTTTCAGTTCTCTTCCCTTTTCCTTTATATATTTAAAAGCAGTGCTATAAAATGCATACAAATTTAGGGGGTTTTAAGTGTTCCTACATAATCAACAACCTTATGAAATATCCCTCTTTATCTCTAGAGATACTTCTTACCTAAAGTCTCTCTTCTGTGTGAAAAAATTGTGTGAGAAGCAATAAGTCACTCACAGCAAAATGAAATTTGGATAAACAATTATCACCTGCCAGGTGGATGTGATCCAATACCTGAGGCCTACTCAACTCTGCTATGCTCAATAGATCACACGTAAGGCTAACTGACCGCCCCTCCGATCTTCTACCATCCCACCCTCAACCAGGACGAGCCAGCGACAATCAGTCCACTCCTAGCATTATATAAAAAAATCCCAACCCATTGAGTTAAATGTTTTGACTGTGTCCCCATATCTTTTGCATTCTGCTCTCTCTTTTCTATTCTTTTTTTTTTTTTTCTCCTCTGTGCTTTGCTTCTTTTTTTATTTTTTTTAAAGATGACCGGTAAGGGGATCTTAACCCTTGACTTGGTGTTGTCAGCACCACGCTCACCCAGTAAGCAACGGCCATCCCTACATGGGACCCAAACCCATGGCCTTGGTGTTATCAGCACCACACTCTCCCGAGTGAGCCACGGGCCGGCCCACTGTGCTTTGCTTTGATACTTTTTGACTGATATGTGCATTTTGCAGCAAATTTTTTCAAAGATTTCCTAATCCCAGGTCTTTTTCTTTTTTCAGCTCTAAAATGTCCATTTGATTCTCTTTTTCCCATTATTTGTCGAGCTTATTGAAGTGTAATTTACAATAAAATTTACCCTATTTATGATACAATTCTGTGATTTTTAAAAAATATAATGGAGATATAGAACAGTTCCATCTCTCCCCGAAATTTCTTTGTTCCCCTTTGTAGTCAATCCTTCCTTCTGCCCTCAACAACTACTGACCTGTTTTCTGTTTCTGTCTTATTCTTTTTTATCAATTGCAATTCTCCGGCTGGCCAGTTAGCTCAGTTGGTTACAGCATGGTGTTGATAAAACCAAGTGTTCAGATCCCCATACTGACTGGCCACCAAAAAAAAATTGCAATTTTCTGTAGAAATTTTTCATTTTTGTCTCATTTTTCTAACTTTTCCAGCTTTTTCCCATCTTATTCTCTATTTTCTTTAATATATTTATTACAGCTATTTTAAAGCCCTTTCTGTACATCTGGATCATTGGTGGATCAATTTCTACTGTCTGCTTTTCCTTCTGCCTATTGGTCACATTTTCATAGACATTGCATGTATTTCTTGGACATTGTATGTAAAAGAACTTGTAAAGATTGAAGATGATGTTATTTTCCACCTGAGACAGTTCACACTTTTCCTTTGTTAGGCAGATTGTGTTGCACTGGGTGAGAGCTGGGATATAGCTTTAGTTTGATTCCGTTTGCCTCTGATTTTAAATGTCTTGAGGGTGAGACCTACTACCTCTAGCAGGAAGTTGTCTCCTAAGCTTCATAAAACTGTGGGAGCTTTCACTCTCCACTTTCAACCCAGACTCATCAAATGCCCCCAGGGGAAATAAGAAAGGTCAGAAGACTTAACTCACCTGTGAATGGCTTTTCCCTCTCTGGAATTCTGAGATAGTCCTCTTATATTTGATCGTTTTCAGTGTCTTTTAAAATATGACTTCTCTAATTTAACTTTTTGTTCTAGTAGTTACAGTGGGATTGATGACCTGCCACAACTACTATATCCTACCTAAAAGTGAAAATCCCTTGAATAGCTTTTAAAAGAGACAGAAGTTATTAATATCATTTTCCCTCAAACACCTAAGTAAACTGGAAAGCTAACAAAATTGTTAAGTATATAGCTGCTGTAATTTACACATTCGTTTTAGGGAGATTGAATTTAAGCAGAATGGTGGCATTTTTATGGTTTATATATCCTATGACACATTAGGGTTTCTTGTACAATCAAAATGTACGCTCCATCTGTGACGTGTGTGGGAGGTCAGTGTGCTATAGCAGAACACCTAACCGTTGACAGAATACTGAGCTTTAATCTGAACTCCCAAGAAAATA
The DNA here is from genome assembly GCF_000696425.1 of Galeopterus variegatus. Lineage (NCBI taxonomy): Eukaryota > Metazoa > Chordata > Mammalia > Dermoptera > Cynocephalidae > Galeopterus > Galeopterus variegatus. The sequence continues at coordinate 91,064 of NW_007729256.1, read as the reverse complement.
GGACAAAGAACATATGGTGAGCTTTAATTTTCTGGAGTACATATGGGGAGTAAATGACCCCTAAGGTGCTCATTTTACCTTTTAAAATATTAGGCTATATTTTACACATTCAGACAGACTTCTGGCATAAATGAGATAAACATTTGAGTATCTGCTACCCAGTGGCATAGAACATACCAATACTTTTGAAGTACTGGTCCTTGATACCCCCACCTGTCTTTTCCTAAGTAATATCCATTATCCTGAATTTGGGGTTATGGGCTGGCCCTTAATTTATATTTTTACCATGTGTAGGCTATCCCCGAACAATAAGTTGTTGGATTTATAAGCATTTAAACTGTATGTAATTTTATACCGTATAAGTTCCTCTGCAATTTCCCGCCCCCCAAACCACATGTTTGTTAGTTTTGACTAAGTTGATGTGAGTAGCTGTTGTGAAAGACCCAACTCGTCTCAAAATTCTATGCTTCAGTTCCGTCCACTGTAAAATATACAAAGGAGAGTTTAAACTGGATCACCTGTAAATACTCTTCCAGATCTGAAATTTTTACTTTTTATAATGAGTATAAAGGTGTATAGATTGTTCTAACAATATAGTTCTGGTCATAATTATGATTTAATCAAGGTCGGCTGTTTGATCAAGAACATAATCTCTATGGGAAATGTGTCATGGCATTATTTTCAGACATTTTGGCAATACTTATGCAAGACAAGTCATTTTGACAGCAGGTTTGAAGTGGCATATGCAGTGATCAGAAACGACAGAATTCACAATGCAAAAATGCAAAGTTTATTTTCTTAAATAAAATACTATATTCATATCTATACAAATAATTATTACAACCATTAAAATGTTACATTTAACAATAAAAATTTCAAAACTTTAAACAAGAGCATGGTTCAGAATATTCACACCCTAATACAATGCATTTGTAAAAAGATGTCAAAATAAACAGGACCTATTCTTATTTACAACTGTAGGACATTCCTGGTCATATTATACATATCTGCTCTGGATTCCACTATAAAACAAATTAGTTTCTGTTAGAATTAAAAACCAGGTGATTTACAGTAATAGGACACAGTGCACAGCACACATTGCTGGCATGGTAATAGATACAAATATTACACTATTGAAAGCACTAAAATTAGTTTTTTTCCGGTGACTGCCCTACAGTAAGCTTCTCACCCAGTGTATAAATAATTAGTGAAGGTAATTATGTTCTCCTCAGATTTTTCAATCTTTTTTTCCAAAATGAAAATATATATATATCTAGCCTGCTGAAAGTGGAAGCAAATCTTTTCTTCACAGTAACAAAACTGCAGCATCTTAAGCAACACTGTCTGGTCCCTTTCTTCTTGGAAGATCAACAGTTCAACTCCCCTTAAAGGTTACCACTGTAGTCAAGTCCAGTGCCTCTGAGAACTCACAGATGAAAAGTGATTTAAAGACTTCAGGGTGGGAGGACAGAGAAGTCTCAGAAAAGTGAAGATGAGATTTTGATGGATTAAATTTTAAATTCCTATGACATAGTATGGTGTATAACTGTACACACAACTGAGCCAAAAAAAAAAAAAAATTAAAGATCACCTTTTTTAAAAAATGTGTTAAGATACAAATGAAGAGTTATCTTCTATGTCTCAAACTCTGGTGACAGATTACACAGTCATCCAGAATAACACCAATTTAGATATTATGCCCAATATTTTCAACCCAAGTTGGTTCACGTTTATGAAGCATCTGACCACAACCAGAAAAAGATTACAGTTGATAGAGTTTGTGCAAATCTAGAAATAAGGATGTTGAATGACCCCACATATAAGCTTGGAATTTAAAAGGAGTTTTGCTACTTAGTAGTTTTTTTGATTTTTTTTGTTTTTGTTTTTGTTTTGTTTTACAAGATCAGCTTCAAAGATGGCTCAGAGAATGATAAGGCAACAATGAGAAACATCAGCTGTACTTGTCTTCTAGGAGGTGTTTGATTACACAGCATGTGCCATCCCGGCTGGTCCCTTGCTATAAAAGAGGAGTGGGTGAGTGATATGTTCTGATAGCTGGTCTAAGGACCAGAGGCACAGTTTCAGGTAAAGTGCAGTACCAGGGCAGAGGCATGGGGACAGAACCAGAAGCTCGGTGTCCAACAAGGTCCTCAACGCTTCTCACCAGCGTATCTGGACTGCCTCAATCTAAACTTGGTGTCCCCCCACAGACTCTAGTAGAAACACTCCCTAGGTTTCACTCTAGTAGAAACGTACACAGGAAGAGCAGCATGCAGAGAGAATAGTTAAGTCAAAAAAAAAACAAACAAAAAAACTTTTTCCTGTTAAACTCTGGGGAAGGAAAAATGGTAACATTCAGCCAAAAAGACATCTAGAGAAAAAAAACTAACTTCTGCCTTTAATTTGCATATAGGTATCATAAATCATCACTCACAGATTAACTTCACACTAGTTCATCTGGTCATTGGCTACTCCTATTGCCCTCCAGATATATACAGACACAGATGAATTACCTCCGGCAAAGGCAGAGTTTATATATGACAGAATTACAACGATGACTTCCAGGCTAAGGATAGCAACCCAAAGCCATTTCATTCTGGTACCATTTGCCCTTTCTTCATTCCTCCATGGGGAAAAAACAAGTCCATCAGGCTGGCAGCTCAGTTGGTTAGAGCATAGTGCTGATGACACCAAGGTCCAGGGCTCAATCCCTGTGCTGGCCAAAAAAAAGTCTACCAAACCAAGGAATAGAGCTATATGGCACATTGAAATATTTTAGATCAATTTGAACTAATTTTGTTCCAAGAAATTGTTGTTGCCCCTTAAGAGACTCGGAGGCATACTGGTTCCCAAAGCCAGGAATGGGGAATCACTGATTTGGGAGCGTGACTCACTACCACATGCTGATCTAATAGATGGTGGGCCCAATAAATGTCTCAAGGCAAAGGAGTAATCATCCTGCTAAGGAAATGAATGACTAGGTTCCCTGCCACCTGTAGGACATGGAGCAGATGGAAGAAAGTAAGAGTCTAAGTACCGTGTGTCAAAGGAAGAATAAAGCTAAGAAGATGCTTATTAGTAAGTCTTTATACTTTCTCAAAATCTTTAGATTTTACTCCCATTAAAAAGTGTTTCTACATTTTTTTTGGAGTATAAGTTTTAGCCTCTCCATGAAATGGTTAACGTTAGAAGGCAGGAGCAAGGCAAATCAATTATCTTTAAAATTCTTAAATAAGTTTGTATTTTATGAAGGTTGATTTTTAAAAGCTGATCTTCATTGTAATTCATCATAACCCTGATATGTGACTGGAAATTGCTGCAAAAGAACATTCCCTCCCTTCTCTTTCTACAGACCATGTTAAATTTTATAAAGCATGATCGTCATGGAATTCTGGTGCCTTACTTAGAAAAAGGGTGCTATCTCTGGTACCCCAAAAGGTCTTACAACAAAAACAGAAGTAAATTTCCTGAAGCAGTATAAAATGACATATAAGACTTCCCAAAGCAACCTGTATTTTCCAAAAAAAAGAAATGACACTGGATATCTTTCATCTATGATTGACACATTAAAAGTTTAGACATGAAGAGAAATCTGAAATTTTTCACTTCATTATAAGTTATTGTTGAATGTTGAGAGGAATCAACCACTTTCTGTAACTGATTTTACTGTGATCAATAATGCTAAGAGAGAGAAGGAGAAATTATTTAATCAATGTCCCTCACTTATGACTCAGACATAATTTCGTGTATTTCCAGAAATTACAAAATTATTTGTAGAAATGGTTTTACTTTCTGTAGTCATATGTTAGCAAGCCAAGAATAAGATCAAATTTGTTATAACAAAAATTTACTACATTTTCTGCCATTTCCTTTACGGAAAATTATATTCAGATATTACTAGATACTGTATAACAAATTTCCTCCCCCAAATCAGGTAGCTCTAATTATCAAATACTTAATACTGCTGGTAAATCTCATATAATAGTGTTTTGAAATCAAATAAAGAGTATTATGGTTTGAATACTTTTAAAATTGAGCCCATATATGAAATGATCTCTTACGTGTATAGGCATACGTCTGCAAGATAATTAGAGCTACATGTGAACAGTAGCCCAACTATCTGCAGATGGTCAAATAAGCCTTACTAAGACTCATTCAGGATCAAAGTGTTATATTTTCGGAATGAAAGCTCTGAGAAATTCAAATGCTATCTCTGAACATAGCTGAGCAGGAAAATACATCATTGCAACAGAGATATCTGAAAATAGCAGGCATTGAGTCTTTTGCATTGCAATGTTCAAATTGAGCTACTCCTTAGCCTGCTACCTTAGTTCCAGTAGTCTTATACTGAGCAGAACTCAAAAGCCACTGTGGGGGGTGCATGCAAGTGTGTGGGTGCGTGCGAGACAGAAGAGAGAGAGAGAGGGAGAATGAATAGCCAAACACATGGGAAAATGCCCTTCTGGAAATTAGCAGATTGGACCTTTCAAGTACAAAGAAAAATGTGAATGTTAAAGCTTAAAGTTCGTTTAAGAGAATTACAAAGCAAGTCATAAATCTCACTTTTTTTCTCAATAAATAACTACTGTGTTTATCTCGTCTTGTTTAAGTAACTTACTCATGAAGCTCTCCTATTCTTCTCCAAAACCATTTTGAAGTGAAAAAATACAGGCTTTTTTATGTTTATGACTTTTTTTCTTTTTTGCCCTCAAGGAGGCCGCTTTAGTCAGCAGCAGAAATAGATAGGAAAGTTTGGTAAGAACAGTTGAAGAGGCACAGTGACCCTTTTGCTGAGTCTTTGGAAGAGGTATTCAGTTAACTGCTCTGACCATCTTAGGAGGCTTTATTAGCACTAAAACAAACAAACAAAAAAGCTATGCTGGTCAGTGGGTTCACTTCATTAACAGAGCAGACAGAGCAATTTACATGCATCTTTCTCACACCATCCCATTTCTGGCAGAATATAACAACAAAAAGTAATGGATTTAAGAAAATGTATACATACAGTTTTCTTAATTTTGTTTTTAAAGTTTTCAAAATTCAAAATGTAGTTTTAACCTCAGTGGAGCTTTTAAAAACCCTTACCTATATCAAGTTTTTCTGTTTTAGCAGGTCTCATTTTTCAATTTCCCATTTTACATGGCAGACCTACTTTTAAAAGACCAGTTTATACTTTAAAATCTGTGTACATGCACACTCATACACACACAAACATATATAAAAACTACACTTTTATGAAGCACCATTTCACACCTACCACCAAGAAAAATAATGAGCAAATTTATCCTATAATTCTGTTATGAAGGATAATAATGCAATATACAATACCATATTTAAAATATAAATATCAGTAAATGAAAATACTGACAGAGCTTAAAACTCTGTTCAGAAATGTCTTAAAAGTAAGGCTCAAATAAATGTGTAGATTCCAAACACACTATTTGCTGATAGGTCCTAATATTTAAATAAATGCAAAAGAATTTATTTCAAGATCAAATAAATAAAGAGAATAATAAATCAAAACTCAATTGATGAAACACCAATCTTTAAATGAAATCATGCAAAATTCTACAATATAACTACTTTTATCCTTATAGCCTGATGCAGAATGGAGAACATCTAAGTACTTTACTTTTTATCTTTCTATTTTTAAGGCTAATTGTCTAAGGAAGACCTTTAAAGGATCTTGGCACATTAAAGGATAACGTGGCTCCCTAACTTGAATAATAAGACATGAAATTCAAATAATTTATGAATTATTATTAAGAAGCGATCCCCATATAGTCCAGCCGCCAAAATAAATAAAAAGAAAGAAAGAAGCCCCTACCTAAACCAAACATTGGGAATAAAGGCTGATTAAACAATTCATTTATTTGCTAACTGCTTGACTTTAACTATAGACTATCAATTCAACACCTGCCATGGGTAAGAAACAGTGCTAGATGTTGATGTTAGCCAGCATTTGGTTATGAGCCATTGTGTTTTATCAAGCTGCCTATATTTCTGGAGAGCAAGTCAACTACCTCAACTGTTTATTTTACAGATTATCAACAATCGAGTTTAACACCAAGGCTCCTTCCTACTACCTAGCACATGCCGAGTTGATCTCCCCCAACTTCCAGTTGATTAGTATTTGGAGAATATAAGATTACAAATCAAACTTCAAAATGTAAATCTGCTTGGAAAATAAAAAGCACACCATGCAGTTAAAAATGAAAATAATTTGTTTTTGACAACCCAGTATTTGCATCATCTCTGACATGGCTTCCCTACATTCAGAAGATAATTAAAAATTGATTATATAAACACAAAGACACAATTTCTCTCTTCATGGACATGTATGTGTACATGCACATACAAATACATTTGTAATCTCACCCGTTACCTTTAGGTCTAGTTTATTGGTATCTAAACAGCTGAACTGCAATCATGACCTAAAATATGGCTTATGTTGTGGGCAGGTCTGTTAGAGGACTGCTTGGAAGAATCAGAGGCAGAGGAGTTTGTTATTGTAAGCAAAGGTGACATTGCTGAGCCATCGGGAAGAGCGGTAGCTATTTCTGGAAACAAAGATGTCATATTAAAATTGGATAAATGAGAGTTGGTCATGTGCATTGGTGGCATATCAGGGAGAAGAGGAAAACTTGGTTGAGCAAAGCCAACAGGTCTGGGAGGAGATAAAATTGATCCAAATCGGTTATTTAAACTTCCACTGTTTACCTTCTCTGTGCTAGGATTTGAGAACATTTGATTAGAAAAATAGGGGATTGAAATATCATTGGATAGTGTAGGATGAGCTGGAGAGTATGGGGGATAGAATGAGGGTAGAGTATTTTGGGGATCTACTGGGATGAGAGCTGGAGTTCGAGTGGCACTAGGCTGAGTAACCTGTGGAATGAAAGAAGTATTAGCATTTATTGGTGGATTCATGCCACCCTCAGGAATGAAAGGAAAACCAAAATTTTGCGACAGTGTATGCTGGTCAGGACCTGAATTATCATTAGGTACTTGTGGGCTATCAGGCATGAAGCGAACAATACTTCCTCTCTTCTCTGTAGTGGGTTGTTGACGTCCAAGAATCATACTGCCACTAGTAGAGAGAGGAAGATGGGGAAGACTTGGATCAAAGACATTACTATGTCTTTGGTTTCCAGAACGATTCCGTTCAGGTTGACGAATTTTGGAACCACTGCTGTCTTGCAGGGGATGCCTTGATCTCTGGGGAACTGAAGAATTAGCTTGACGTACAGGAGGCCCTTGATCAGCATTTCCATGAGACACAGAGGGATGTGGCAAAGCTGGCCTTGCAACCCCATGCATGTTGGTTGTGACTGGAGGGTTCATGTGGCCCTTGGTCCCATGACTGTCAGTAATCCTCATAGGATTCGACTTCTGTACAGAAACATTGGGACTTGTGTTTCGACCTTGAATATCTCCTGAGGAAGAAGAACTTGAAAAAGGAATACTCAATGTACTGTTCCTGGTGTTAATTGCACCTAAAGACATGTCGCAACTTTCCCTATTCTGACTCTCACTCTCTCTTCTAATATGAACAGTTTCGTGACTAGGAGGGCAATTATACTCAATTGCAGAGGATGGACCACACTGTGTATTCCTCTGATGTTCTGAGAGTGATCTCTGGCTCCCAATGACCTGATCACCAAGGTGAGAGGCAAGTAAACTCTGCATAAAACTCTGATGACATGCATTATCACTCTCCCTTGGTGGGATAGCATTTCCTGTTGGGATGCTCTGAACTGATGGATAAGGTAATCTCTTTTGGCGGTCGATTGGTGGCGGACCAGTATTTTGACTAATTCGAAAAGCCTGGGACTGCATACTCCTCAACGATGATACAGGGTTACCTATTTCATTATTTCTTGAAGACTGTACTTCAAAATTACTCTGGGACTGTTGACTAGCTCCACTTGGTTTAAATGTCTGACAATCAGAAAGGCGAATATCTGAGGCAACAGTATGGTCCACACGCCCCTGCATATTATGAATAGCCAAACTTTTATTTCTGGGAACATCAAGATAGCTTCTCATTTCAAGCTGGTCTGAAATTCTGGAACCCTGAATCGATATACCCATTCTCTGCTCTGAATTAGAAGATGTCTTTCCAATGAGTGCCTCAGCAGAATAACTTGAAACTCTATTTCTCTCTGGCCTGTGTGGAGTACAGGTCATGTCCGAAGGTCTAGTCACAATACTTGGTTGGGACACCATTTGCTGCTCTAAGCCTCTGGATGTCAAAAGCCTCTGCAATGGATTATGCCCAGATACGTGTTCAGAAGAAACCCCTGAACCTTGCTGTCTGCTTCCAACATCCTGCTGCTGGTGCATAATATCTTGACTCAGATGGTTCTGGGGATGGTTATGGTGGTTCCGACTAGTTGAAGGGTTTTCACAGCTCTTTTCTGGCTGGGAACTTCCAAAATGTTGCTGCATCTGTTGCTGTATCTGTTGATGGTGGGGATGTGGCTGACCACTCTTGGGTCGGGATTGGTCAGTTCCATGGTGCTTCGGTTGCAAGGAAAGCTGAGAGGCCTGAGTGCCCTGAACGAGATTCCTCTTTTTCTGCATCTGGACTTCCTGTTGTAGAGTTCTCTGTTGGTGGACATTATGGGGCTGAGAGTGGACAGAGCTCTCTGCGTGAGGTACATGATGCTGCAGTTGATATAAGTGATGCCTGTCTCTTAACTGCCCTGCTTGCTGTTGCTGTTGCTGCTGTTGCTGCTGCTGCTGCTGCTGCTTTATGTAGAGATGGTTACTATGAAGGTGAGATATCCCTTGAGCTGGAACATGCTGTTGCAGGACCTGTAGATGCTGACTTGCTTGAGTTTGCTGCTGCTCAGCAACTGAAGGCTGAGAATTACACTGAATGTCAGCTTGCCTCAAAGCAGGGGCCACAAAGTTGTTACTAGGTGGAAATAATCGTGTAAGGCCATCTCCATGTGCTGAGTTGCTAACAGGCACAACTGAGTTTGAAGAGTTGGGAGGGATCTGACTAACCATCATTTGAGTTTGATCAGAAATGCTGTCTGCAGTTCGGCTCATCAGGGACATACTTTCGAGCCTGAGTGGAGCTGGCTGACAATGCTTTTGACGTTTAGCTGAAGACAGTAAAAGATCATCTTGGACAGCACGTTTAGCAGAATCTTTACGGCTTTCATGACTTGGCTTTAAGAGTGGCTCTTGGATCTGTGAATTTGGTATGGTGCTAGTCATAGTATTTATCTGTTCTTGAGAATAGTCCGTCATTAGAGATGGTCCAGGAGGCTGACTACTATAGGAGCTAGATGAAACAGTCAGATTAACTGTTGCAGGAACAGTTGTTTGCTCTGAAGTTTGGGATAGACCCGAACAGCTGACCAGAGGATGGCTCATGCTGTTCTGACGGATAAGATTATTCACACTTAAACTGGTGACGTTTTGTGGCTGAGAAGCTGAAACCTGTAAAGAGGCATTTGATGTTTTAATTCCTAAGGAACAACTTGGTTTTTCAAGAGGCCTATCCACAGTTGCTTCAATCGAGCCCTGAGAATTAAATTCATTTGGTGTGGCTTCTGCCTGTCCTGTGCCATTCTCTTTAGGTATCTGTGATTTGAAAGGCTGGTCTCCCTCTAAGGATGATGCTTCAGAAGGCTTTGAAGTAACTTCCCTAATATCAGCCTGGATGCCAACTCTTCCCTTCTCAAGGTTCTCCTGGTCAAAAATAGCTCTTGCTGCAAGAGCTACTATATCAGTTTGCTCTACAAAGGTACAGCTGTCACATGTATTACTTGTTGCATTGCTGGTCACATCCTCTCTAGTTGTGTCAGGAAGCATGGATGCAACTGAGAAACTACGACTACTGCCAGAGCTGGTTGACATGGGAGAGTCAGCCTGCCTACTGGCGAGCAAAGAACCGTTAATAACCTCTTGATCAGAGAGGCAGGAATGATGCTGCGGTGGATCTCTATCATCATTATTCATCAGTAATAATTCCTGTTTGGGATGTAAATCAACACTTGGGTCAACTATTTTAGAATTTTCTGAAGAAAAGTCAGGATGATCCATCTGGACTGAAAGAGATGACTTCTGAGAGTCTTTCTCTTTAGCAAGATCAGAGAGCAATGTAGTTAAACTCTGTCCCTTTAAGAGACCTGTAGTTCGCACTGTATCTGATGAATCTTGCTCAACCCTGCAGGGCTCAGCAATGATTTCTACCTCAGAAACACAGTCGGTACTTGTAGTGCTTGTGGTAGATGACAAACCAGAAACCTGAGAAACCAAAATGTGGGGATCATTTGGAGATGGAATCAACACATTGGCTGAAGTGCAGGATTTGGCAGCATCTGACAATGCTAAACTAGTTGGTGGTCTATCCTGAGATGGCTCTTCTTGCAAAATGGGGCTAGAATCTTTGGATTTTGCTGGGGCCACTACAAAATGTTCACTTGTTACAGATTCCTGGGAGGGTGAGCTAGACTCTTCTGCTGACTTAGATTTAGATATAGATGCAGGTATTACTGATTCAGAATTTAGAACATCCAAAGAATGTGATACAGAAACACTTACATTATTTGCCTGGGACACAGTGACAGATTGCAATACAACAGGGAGGCTTTCCAGCAGTCCACCATGACACGATGGCTCTGCTGAGCCTTCAGTGCTGGGGCAGTCTAACTTGCCGACATCTCTGGCTGGATTCAGGGGACATGCTGACTTGTTAGCTGCTGAGTATTTCTTGGCACGTGGTTTCTTATTCAACCTTTTTGACTTCATGTTAGGTGGCAAACAAGTGACAGTGTTCACTGAGGGAGTAGTCATTAGATTATAAGTACTAGGTAGTGTGGCTGAATTATCTGTTGTCATGGGAGGTGCTACAGTTGTTAATGAAACACAGTTAGCTGAGGTTGTTTGACTATTTGCAGCAGTTTGAGGATTGGCAGGCTGGCTAACAGACAATTGTACACAGCTTTGCCCAGCCATCTGTGATATACTTTGATTGAGGCTGGCCAAAGCACCAAATGTATTCAGGGCAACATTGGTATTTGGATCTTCGCTGGTGGTGGGTTGAATAATTTGCATAGGGGTTTGATTTGTAGTTCCTGATGAAGACATCACAGGCTGCAAAGCAAAGAGCTGTCCGTTTAAAGAAATGGTTTGAGGCTGTTGTTGGTTTGACATGGTAACAGAAAAAGTTTGTGTTGAATTAGATGTTGATAAACATGAAGGTCTTGGTAATATGTGGACAAGATGCTTTCCTCCAAAAGTTTGTGGGGTTGAAACATTTTGCACTGAATTATTAGGGCCTATTATAGCACTGGCTCCATTGACAGGGAGTCGAACAGAACCAGGAGGTGCAGCAGAGAGGAGTGGCAAAGGATTCTGATTAGCTGCCTGTATGATTACTATCTGCTGACCTACTGTTTGGTTGGGAACTTCTGCCCTCATCACTGTGGGGCATGGGGTGGTGCTGGGTGGCTGGAGAATGATAACATTTTGATTAGCTGGAGCCGACCCAACGGGCTGAGCCATCTGAATCACCTGCATTGCAGAATTCAGTGAAAGGATATTTTTTGGAGGCTGAGATTTAACTTGGGGCTGGGCAATTAGTGGCTGCATAGGTAAAGATGGACAAGAAGGCAAGGTTACAACTACTTGCTCAACTGGTTGCCCATCTGCTGGAAGGGAATTATTCAAGTTGATGCCTGTAGTCATGTGTCTACTGTGGTTGGTTATGGTGGGGCTAGTACCAGACTCACTTAATACTGAAGTCACAGAGGAAGATGGTGTCTGGCTTAAGGGCTGAATAGTGTTTCCCGCCAGTTGCAAAGTAGTCCATGTTGTCTGTGTGTTTCCAGCTGAAGAAATTCGAGTAAGGCTATTAATATTTTTCAAATCTGAAGCACTAACACTTGAGGAAGGCAAACAGCAAGAAAGAGTCCAACTATTGTCCAAAGTATTTGCAGAAAGAGTGCTTACAGGAGTGCCACTCTTCCCTATTCCAGGGGCAGATGGTGCCACCACTGCGGTTGTACTTGTCAAGTCTGTGCTCTTGCTAATGCTCACTGGAGAAGAACCACCTGTAGGTCTGGGATGCTGGGAGCAGACTGTGGTGGTAACTGAAAGAACAAAGGTGTTTTGAAAATCACCTCTGAAGTCCTGTATGCTCAGGCAGGACTTGTTTCCATGGTGTACTTTAGTGGCAGTCGCTGAGGAGCTGGGAGGGATGCTTGTGGCACAAGGGGCTATTTTCTTCAATAATTTGGGGCTCTCTTGCCCATTCTTATTTTCAGAAGAACTTTGATCGTTTAGACATGTGTTCAAGGAACGATGTTGGTGAGGTTCTGGCCCAACTGGAACAGCAATCAGTGAGCCACCGGTCATACCAAGCACACTCGATTCACTTTCAGAGGTGGAAAGCTCGAGAATATTTTGAGCAGAAATGGTAGCAGGAAGACAAAGAGGAACAGGCTGGTTAGCAGCCAATCTAGAAACTGTGGTCTGATGCCATGGCTTGTTTTCAGAAGGGTAAACTCCAGAAATAGACACAGGAGTCACAAGATTGCAAGTTCTCTGTACTGGCACTACATTGGCAGTTTGCTTTTGTAAATTATGACCAACATTAAAGGTTATCCCCTGAACAGCTGTTCCCTGGCTGTTTCCACCAGGCTGACTCCCATTAGAATAAACAATGATATTTTTTTGAACCTGGTCACTAGGAATAACAACAGAGACCTTTGAGTTTTTAAGATTTCCTTTCCAGTGAATTGTGGGGTCATCGTATAAGCATATGTCATTTGCCTTCAGTAATTCAATATATCTGCCATTTTCTTTTTGGATTTCTTCCAGTTGTTTCCGTAGCTTTTTAATTTCTTCAGCTATAATATTAAATATAAAAATTTTAAAACACCAATGAATGTCAGTATTTAAAATAACCTGAGAAAGAACTGTGTACTAAACTACTAAATTCTAATTCTAGCATTCTAAATGCCTCAGTTGAGAATCTTTAGCTCTTTTCTAATACAAGTTCTTTCTTCTGTTTAGAATGGTATCTCAAACCCCTATTTTATCCTTTTAAAAGTATATATCTTTAAAGGTCAACAAATGAAAATTTACTCATAATGCAGAAATCTCAAAATTCCCAATTCAAAAGTTTCCAATGAAGCAGCTACACAGAGAAGCAAGGGAAGACATATTGATATCATGGTAACATGCTAGGAAAATAACACTAAATATCAATATAATACCACTAAATGCTGCAACAGCTAACATTACTTGTGGTGGGAACAGATAATCCCCTTTATAAATGGCTTTAGTTTCTACTTTACCCTTTGAAACGATGGGGACTGGTAGGAACATGTAAGAAGTAAAGTGGGAGAGCACCAAAGAAAGCAAAAATGGATCTTTCATGTTCCTTGGTAGGGACAAGGTAGGTATGCTACTGAGCAGTGAAGGTGTCTGTCACACCCCTACTCTTTTCTAAAGGAGACAGGTTGACCCATGGGTCCCACTCATGCAGCAGCCTTGGCTGCTAGTATTTATGCTCTGTGACCTCATACATCCCCATCTGCCTTGCCATAGTGGTAGGTATTCTCATCCCTCCCCCACGAAAGGCAGCCAGTCCTTAAGGCTAATGCCCTATGAGGCTAATGCCTGAAATAAAAAATTGCATTCCAACAGGGATGAGCTGAGACTAGCAGATCATTTTTTTCAGCTATTTAAACTAACAGACAAAAGAAAGATGCCAGTGTGCCATAGACATTAGAAATTAAAAGACAATTATTGTTCTAATGATAATGATCACTTCACTTATTGCGCATTTACTGCCTGGCACTTTTCTTTCACTGTCTCATTTAATAATAATAATAATATTAGTAGTAACAACAATAACAGCTGACATGTATCGAGCATTTACTATGTGCTACACTTTAGGCTGAGTACTTTGCCTGTCTTATCTCTTCTATTTCTCTTAAGAACCAGAAGATGAGTACGGCCTATTATTATCACCATTGTTAGATGTGAGAAATAGGCTCAGGGGAGTTACAGAATTTGCCTAAAGTCAGATAGGTAGATACTACGTGTGATGGTTAATTTCAGGGGTCAACTTGACTGGATTAAGAAATAAGTAGAGAACTAACAAAGCATTATTTTCAGGTGTGTCTGTGAAGGTGTTTCCAGAGGAGATAGGCACATGAGTCTGAGTAGACTAAATGGGAAAGATCCACCTTCAACGTGGGTGGGCACCATCCAATCGGCTGGGGGCCCAGATAGGACAAAAACAAAGGAAAGCTGAATTGGTTTCTCTCTCTCCTGAAGCTGAGATGCACTCTTCTCTTCCTGCCCCTGGACATCAGGACCCCAGGCTGTCCGGCCTTGGGATGCCAAGACTTACATCAGCAGTTCTGGGGGGGTACAGAGGCCTTCAGCCTCAGACTAAGAATTATACCATCAGCTTCCCTAATTCTGAGGTTTTAAACTCAGAGCCATGCTGCCAGAATCCCAGGATCTCCAGCTTGCAGATGGCCTATTGTGGGACTTCCCAGCCTCCATAATCATATGAGCCAATTCCTCTAATACATCTCCTCTCATATATCTATATCTGTATCTATATCTATATATCCTATTGGTTCTGTCTCTCTGGAGAACGCTGACTAATACACTATGATTATTCTCAATTTAAGATAGGGAAACTGAGACTTGGAGAGCTTAAGTAAATGGCCAAGGGGTACTGAGAGAGTAAATGAAGCTGAGTTTCAAACCTAGGTGGGCCTGACTCCAAGGCCATCGCTCTGACCACTGTGCTAGACTGTCATGTAGATGGTAAATATGTAGAGGAAGCCGCCAGGAGAAAAAAAAAGGATAGAGCAGATGCGCAAAAAAGAACCAGAGAAATAGTGATCATGACAGAGATGGCAATGTAGCCAGACTTCAGCTGCTTCAGGTGCTTTCCCCCACCCTGGCTTGACTGTTCAGCTTTTTTGAGCACCAGCCACTTGTATTTTTTTCAATAGTTTCCGTTTTCCCTAAGGTAACTTGATTGCCTCAGCCTTTGTGCTTTAAAATTAAAGCAGCTTTCATTAGAAAAGTCTACACGTCATTATGGCCTTTGTGGGATGCCTCAAAGTGATTATCAAACATATATTATGTATCTAACTATCTGACAACATCATAAAAAGGGGCCTGGATCATAACAGCTGACCTAAGTGAGGGGTTGAGTTGTTATTTAAATAAACAAGGAGAATTCTGAATGCTGGTCTCCTGGATATGTTTTCCAATATCCTTCCCACCTATTACAATAAACACAGCCCTGCACTGTCCCCACCTCAGCAAATTCTGCCCTGTTTTTCTCCTTTTAAGGTGACCTACTCAGTTGCCACAGGAAATTCTCTGTCTGCTCTTATCAGAGCCATAAGTAAAGGACAATTGAAATTGGCCTACAACCCTGAGCTTTACACTTTCCTGGCATATTTTTCTTTTCAGCTGCTGTAAGGAGACCTCTCCAATGCTGGTGGAAAAACAGAACTAATTTCGCAGCATAAAAAAGTAACCCCAACCTAAAGATCAAATATTATTAAATGACCAGGCAGTCTGATGCACATATTACATGCAACATAAACAATTATGAACTGAATGTTTTGGCCTTTTAAGTTAATGCACAGTTAAGTCTTGGCACAGAGATATCCTAATCTTGTTAAGTTACACTGAGCAGAACTCTCTGCTACATCCTCTTATGGGATTCCCCTACATACAAGATCCAACTGGAATAAAGGTGATTAAATATTATTAGTATCATGAGTTAGGCAAACATGAAGTACACAGAAGAGCCCAAAATAAAAATTAAGTATATCTTCACGATTATACTTGCTCACAGAAGAGGAAAAAAGAATTAAACTAAAATGAATTTATTTGCAATACTATTCTCCCAAACCCATTGAATGCAGGGTCTTAATAATGTTTTTGAGTTAAAAAAAAGCCTTCTATATCCTAACATAATTTTCACTGTGACACAAGGCTTAAACCTTTAAAATACAACAAAAAGTAAGACTCTTCAAACCTTTACCTTGTTCATTGTTTCCTCCATTAAGCAGGAGTTCATCATTCTGTCTTTTCAATTCTGTTATATATTTAAAGGCTTGGTCCAGGATCATATTCTTGCTCTACAAAAAAAAAAATTAACCATTTAAAAGTTTCACTGAAAGTTAAGAACTTGCCAGAAGAAACTTAAAGTTTTGGCTTTATCACATATATATGATATACATTTTTTCATAATTTAAAACAGGCGCCATATTCAAAAGCATCTACTGTTCACATTTCATTTACTAATTTCTTTTTTGGCAGCTGGCCAGTACAGGGATTATACCCTGGACCTTGCTGTTATCAGCACCATGCTCTATCCAACCGAGTTAACCAGCCAGCCCTGACTTACTAAATATTTATTGTGCATTTACTATGTAGCAGGCACTGTTCTAGGCACTGAGGATATAATAGTAAAACAAAGTCCCCGCCCTTGAGAAATATACACACATACACAAATGCACATAAAATAATTAGGTAGTGATAAGATCACACACACACACACACACAAAGTGCTATGGAGAAAAACAGAGCAGGGTAAGGAGGGGGCAAGGGTGATGGTGGAGGTTACTCTGTGCTATGACTGAATGTTTGTGTACTCTCCAAAATTCATGTCAAAACCCTAATCCCCAATGTAATGGTATTTGGAGGTGGGGCCTTTGGGAGGTGATTAGGTCATGAGGGTGGAGCCCTCATGAATGGGATTAGTGCCTGTATAAGAAGAGACACAGAGATCATCTTTCTCTGCCACATGAGGACATAACCAGGAAGCAGGCCCTCCAGGAACCAAATTAGCCAGCTCCTTGGTCTTGAAATTTCCAGCCTCTAGAACTGTGAGAAATAAATTTCTGTTGTTTAATCACCCAGTCTATGGTATTTTTGTTATAGCAGCCTGAACTAAGACACTCTGCTACAATTTTCTGTATAGGGAGGTTGTGGAAGGCCCCTGTGTAAGATTATACCTGAGTAAGCACTGGAAGTAAAAGAAAGCATGCTCTGTGGACATGTGGAAGAGGAAGGTCCAGGTAGATCAGAAGGACCAAGGCCTCCAGGCAGGGCTGGGTTTGGCATGTTTGAGGAACAGTAGGAAGGTGAGTGAGGCTAAAGTGAACTATATAGGAGACAAGTGGTAGAAGAGGCCAGAGAGGGCCTTCAAGACCATGTAAAGATTTTGAATTTTAATCTTTGTCTTTATTCTGTTAACCACAACTACAAATTATTTTCATATAGGTCAAGAAAGAAATGTCGCTTCATTGAGTTTTGGTGTCATGCTCCTGGTATATTCCATTCCTAAACTTTTTCAAATAGAATGCATTTTATGTAAAAATGTTCCTTTATTCCTAATTAACAATTTTTAAAATTGAAAACAAAATACACATATGGCAAAAAAAATGAAAATAATAAAAAATACATACTGAAAAGTGACATTCCTTTTTGCCTTAGCTCTCTAGACTCTGTTCCAGAGGCAACCACCATAAAGTTACTTGTATATCCTTCCAGAAATATTCTATGCCAATACATGCCTATATATATCTTTTTTTAAAACTCAGATAGAAGGATGCTATAAACAGTATGTTGTATTATTTTATATTTAAAAAAATATATCTTGGTGTGAAGGTTAATTCTAGGTGTCAACTTGATTAGATTAAGGAATACCAAGAAATCTGGTGAAGCTATCTTTTAAGGTGTGTCCATGAGGGTGTTTCCAGCAGAGATTAGTATGACAGCCTGTGGGGGCTGGGTGGGAAAGACCCACCCTCACCGTGGGTGGGAACCATCCAATCCACTGGGGTTCTGGAGAAAACAAAAGTCAGAGGAAAAAGGTGAATCTCTCTCTCTATCCACTGGAGCTGGGACACACTCTTCTCTCCTGTCTGTGGACATCAGAGCTTGAGACCCTTCATCTTTGGGGTTCCAGGACTTACACTAAGGACATCGACAGCTTCCCTGGTTTTGACACCTTCAGACTGAGTCACACTACCAGCATACAGTTTGCAGACAGCCTGTTGTGGGACTTTTTTCATAATTGTGTGAGCTGATTCCCCTAATAAATCCCTTCTCATATATTTATAACATATTCTATTGATTCTGTCTCTCTGGAGAACCCTGACTAATAAATCCAGTTGGAGATACTTCTATCCACCATTTAGATATCTTACTCTTTTTAATGGCTGTATATACTTTATTTACCAGCCTATTACAGATAAACATTTAAGGTATCTAATAGTCATTTCTGGTTTTTATTCTTCAGCTATTAAAAATGTTGCAGTGAATGTTTAACTTCTACTCCACTATTTATATGATTAAATATATCCAGTATTTTACGGATAGCTCTTTTCATATAGGAATCACTGTGACTGAGTACTTTGGTTTGGCTAGTTACAATTCTGGGTTCCTTACACTGAGTCCCCACACAGACCCGACATGTAAACCCAGGGAACTCTTTACTTTAGAAATAGAAACTAATATTTTCATTTCTTAAAACAAGAATCTGAACACAGGCAGAACTTGTTAATGCCTAGCCACCTGTCCTTCTATTGCAGACAAGGGGCAGAGCATGTACCAATAGTGCAGAAAATCTTAAGCTGCTCAGCTTCTGGGAGCCTGTAGTGAATTGCATTATGTCCCCCCAAAACTCACTGAAGCTTGAATTGTGTCCCCCAAGTTTTATGTATTAGAATCTTGGCCCCCACTGTGACTGTTAAAAGGGTGGGAAATCCTATTATGGTAACTGAAAGGTGGAGCCTTGAAGAGGTGATTAGATTGTAGGAGGACTGTACAGTAGTGAAGGGATCAAAAATGGTGGTCAGAGGTGTGGTTCTGAGGGCTTTGAAAGAAGAGAGAGGAGAGTCTGTCTCTTTCTTGCTCTCTCTGCTCTGCCACCACTCTGCCATCACTGAAGTCACCACCAAAGAAAGCCTTAACCAGATGTTTTCCCTGGACTTCAGACTTCCTAGCCTCTGAAACTGTAAGCAATACATTTTGTTTTCTTTTTTAAATACCTAGTTCCATGCATTTTGATATAAGCAACAGAAAGAGACTAATACAGAGCTAATACTGACTTCTTTTGCATATTCTAGGACACTGAGGAAGTGAAATGATTTCGTCTTTCTTTCTTCAGTGATTCTCACAGGAATGAAAGCCAAGAGCAAAAAAATAAGATTTTACGGGGAAACACCAATATTTACTGAGCAGCTATTATGCACTGAGATGTGGAGAAAGAAAAACAAATCAGAAGACAGAGTTTGCCATTGTGCTGAAGAAACAAAGTACACATTTAAAAAAACTAAAAACCACATTTATTGAAATCTAAATCCACCCTGTAGGGAAGAATGAAAAGAACTTGAAGTGTAAGTCCTTGCCAAGGAAGATAATATTGAGAAGCAAGCTGATTTGGCCCTTCAAAATCCTAGGAAGTTTCAACACTGAGAAGCACCAGATACTACAGAAGGTGGGGTGAGGTGTGGCTTTAAAATTGAAGGGTCCGGCTAAAAGACTCTTAATAAAGTAACAACAACCCTCACCTCCCCACCACACATATATCTTATGCATCTGGATGATTTCCTCTTCCTTCCCCAACAGCAGGAGACAAGTTTATTGTCCGTGAAATTCAAACCAGAGAATTTCAACCTCAGGGACACTTGGCACAAAAGTGGACAAGATGAAGCTCCTAAGTGAAAATAGAGGGGTA
The DNA here is from genome assembly GCF_000696425.1 of Galeopterus variegatus. Classification (NCBI taxonomy): domain Eukaryota; kingdom Metazoa; phylum Chordata; class Mammalia; order Dermoptera; family Cynocephalidae; genus Galeopterus; species Galeopterus variegatus. The sequence goes on along the minus strand of NW_007729256.1, from coordinate 71,305 downwards.
AAGTAGAAGAATGAGACTCTCTAGCCCCCATCCCTGACTCAACTCCCAGAATAATAGCAACGAGGCTTATACTCCTCTTTCCACCATTTCCTCTCCCAGGGAGCCAACTGATAGATTCTTCTTTGGGGGGGAAAAAAAATTAATAGCTACCCCGCAAAAGAAAGAAAAACTACAAATACTGACATTTTTGAGTTCTATAACAACAGCAAAACTAGCACACCATCTAATTATGTGATGGGGCCACCAAAAGACATGCCTATTCAATCAGCTTTTTAACACCTTATTCCCAAGTATGAAAAAACAGCTATGTATCACTAAACATTTAAAGAAAGACTCCAAAAAGAAAGAAAAAACATCAAATGACATGGCAAAAAAGGAAATCAGAGGAAACAAACACAAAAAATTGAAAAAAACTTCAGGAAAAAACCTATATAACATTTAGAGATGAGACGATATTATATCCACAAAGCAAACATATGGTATGAAAAGGAACAAACAGAGAATAAGAAAAAAATTCTGAAATTAAAAATATGAGAGCTAGAATTAAAAACAGAAGAATTGGAAGAGACAACAGTTGAGATTGAAAAAGGAGAACAGAGGGTTCCAGAAGTAAAGTCACAACAGAAAAAAAGGGAAAATGGAAATTATGTGGTACATTTGACCATGTAAAAAACTACACTAAGAGATTGTTGGAAGTGTGGGAAGAATTAAAGATAAGTATACAGAAAATTAAGCAAATGAAAAACCATAAGGCAATTATTAACTCCAAAATATGAAAAGTTACATAGGAAATGAACGATAATAATAGTATACTCCTTAGCTCAACCATAAAAAATATTTACAGTCTTAATAATAAAAAAACTTAATACCAATTTAACCAAAAGTTGTGAAAGAATTATATTGGGAGGATCACAGACAGAGAAGCCAGGGGAAATAATAGAAAGTTGATAGATTATATTTAAAATGAAAAAAAATTAAGACATGGCAGTATTTGTATGTTATTTAGAAATATAATAGTAAATACCAGAAGAAGCAGCTGAGTATAGTTGCCTCTAATTAGCTGTGTTAGGGTTAGGAAGCAGGTAGGAGATTGATGTTTGTTGTTTTAAGTTTTTTAGTGCTATTTGCTATGTTCATGTATTAATTTTTGCATATATTAATTTAATTAAAAATTAATTAACAAAAAAAGCTACTATAAATTATATCTCATTATAACTATACACTATATAACCATTAAAAAGAAAGGATATAATATGAGGAAATGTATCTACAACCAAAAGTCCACTATGCACCACTGAGTAAAAGTGACAAAGCAGGTTATGAAACAGCGCTGAATATATATATATATATAAACCCTCTTATCTTCATAATGTCTGGAGAGATGTGTAACATTTTAACTGTGGTTATAACTTGGAAGTGGATGTCAATTTATTTCTTAAACTTTTTTATGCCTTTCATATTGTTACAACTTTTTATTTTGTTTTGCTTGGTTTTTTGGTGGCTGGCTTGAACCCTTGACCTTCATGTTACAAGGCCAAGCTCCATGCAACTGAGCTAACCACTCAACCTGCTTTGTTTTCAATGAGCATGCTTTATCCTTATTATCAAGAGAAACAAAAAGCTATCTTCATTAGGGAAAACTGTTGTGCTTCTAGCTGAGATTTTAAGTACTAATGGAGGTTGATAGGGCCTGGAGAATAAATTAAAGAAAACATCCTTGGAAGATTAAAGAGAGTAATGAACATGACTTGGCAGAAAACTAAAGAAATGCCTGGTAAATAGAGTGGCACATATATGAACACAATTATGGGACTAACTTAGGAATTCAAGAGAAAACTCAAAAGAATCTAGAAATTACACGTAGGAAAAATTAAAGATAGGTATATAGAAAATGAAACAAATGAAAAAAAGCAATTATTAGCTATCCTCCCCTACCCCGCCCCCAAAAAGAAACATAAATGGCAGTGAACAAAATTAATCGTTATAACCACTGAGACAACTTAGGGAATTGCCTGTTCACAAGTAACGAATTAAAATATGAGTGGACGTCTTACCTGCTTCAGGGCAGGAGAACATGGGATCAGCTCTCCTATTCTGTTTATCCCAGCATTGATTTTCTTCTTTCTATGCCTCTCCACTAGATAGGGGGAAAAAATCCATTTATCGAACGTTATACAACTCTGCCCAAGTGTCCCATTCTGCCCGCATAAAGAAATTTTAGGTAAAAAAAATCCCTAAGACCTGCTTATCAAACATTATCCACTGAAGACAAATAACTAGAAGTAAATAAGATTTCTAAGAACATCCTGTTTTAAGTCTAGAGTAATAGAAATTGACATAAACAAAACTTTTATTCACATTTTAAAGAACGTTATCTATAATAATTAAATTCTAATGATAAATTGCTACTATTGCAATCATTCTATTATAGTTCAAATAATTATTAGAGATTTTAGTGATAACCAAATTTAAAGAGCCCACTAACAAGCTGTCAGAAAGCTGCTTCTTTATGGCAAATAAGCAAATGAGACCTTTCTAGACAAATTAAAGAAACTTAAAACAGCTTTCAGGATGACTAGAGGCCCTTTTTGGAATAGAAAGCTATTATAACTTCAGACAGACAAGAAAAGGCATTGGTTTCATTTTCTATATGCGGTCTGGGCTGCCCACTTTGGCCATGTAGGTAGGTAGGATCTTTGTCATCTAAGAAACTGGGCAACTGACAACTTAACTGTGAAATGTTCCAGGCTTATGTGCTACAGCCTTAAAAGGGGTAAGGTACAAGATATTATCTAAATAATTTCTACAAGATACTGTTAAGTAGAAACATTAGTCTTGGCTATTTTCTGTTAGAAAGTTTTCTAAAACCTTCCTTTCTAACAAAGGATTCCATTGCTTCTAAGATTATCTTTCAGACTGTTGCATGGGTAGGACTTGTTTTGAAAAATATATATACATATTTTGCTTCATGATCTAGTAAGGACACCCTTTTCAATGGCATCTAATTACTCTCTCGTAATAAGTTCCTCTCAAGACACATTTCTGGCACAATGTGATAGTTGATTCTAATAGAAAAGATTTAGTTCAAATGGCCAAAAAAAGATTAGATTTAATTCATACAGCCCAAAAAAGGAAAGCAATTAAGTATAGCTCACTTTTCTTCTGAATTCTCTAACAATAGTGTTTGTTGTTATCTAAGAGCAGATTTTTTTTATTACTATACATATTTGTGGGGTACAGAGTTGACTATCAATAGCTGTGTACAATGTGTGATGGTCAAGTCAGGATAGTTAGCTTATTCATCATTACAATATGTAATCATTCTTTGTGTCTGTAACCAATTAACCAATCCCTCATTAATCCTTTAACCAATTCTTCATTAATCCCCTTCCCTCTCCCCTTTCCCTCCCACTCCCCTCCCCCTTTCCACCTAAGAGTGGATTTTGTTTGTTTTTGTTTTTGGCAGCTGGCCAGTGGGGGGGGGGGGGGTCCAAACCCTTGCCCTTGGTATACAAGATGGTGCTCTAACCAACTGAACTAACTGGCCAGCCCTAAGAGTAGATTTTTTTAATGTATGAAGGTTAAAACAAAAAAACCAACATTTAGACTCTACCCATACTGATAAATGGGACTTCAAAGGCAATAAATTCCCCATTCTGGGAAACAGCACAATATCCCACCAGTGTTCAATGCATATTTCCATAGATAAAATTTTCCCAAGGGACCTTTAGTTAGGGAAAGGAAGATATTTATAGAGTAATAGAAATTAACTTCTAAAATAATTTTTTTAGATCTGAATGCAGTCCCTGATGGAAAATAAAATGTTATACAAAGTGTCCAATTATAAACGTATGCACAATTAATTCTATATATGTTTATCTGGCTTTGTCCTGTAATTCTGATATTTGAGATAAAACCAAGTATTTATTTTTTACATTTCTTCTGTTAAGTTAGAATTATAGGAGATATTGTACTGGACTAAGCTCCTGTACTAGTTCCCAACAAACCAGACTAAAAATCAGAATGTTGTCACCCTTTTAAAGTTCCAGGTCATCAAACTCAAACTAAGTTGCTGGAAATCAGGAGAGAGAGACAATTTCCCAAACAAGTCAGTTTAAATCTTGAATAGACAGGATAATTAAGTTCCCTTCTGCTTTAATCCTTACACAAAAGAAGTAACCTGAAGTAACCTGATGTTAACCAGTTACTTCTCCATTTTTCTGTCTCCCAGTTCCCACCTTACAAAGGAAGTAACATTGAAATAACCAGTCACTTTTTGTTCTTTGTTTCCACTTTGGCTACAAAGCCAACCTCTTTTGCTCCAAGTCATTGGAACATTTATTCTACTTTATGGAATAAAGTGTTGCCTGATTCTAGAATGGCCATAAAGCCAATTAAAATTTTTTTTTTTTCCTTTTTGTCTTTTTTCGTGACCAGCAACGGATCGCAACCCTCAGTGTCGCGCCCATACCGGACTGGGACCGGCAACGGGATCGCAACCCTCGGTGTTGCGCCCGCACCTCGCTCAGCCAGTGAGCGGCTGGTCTGTATGTGGGATCCGAACCCTCGGCAGGAGCGCCGCCACGCTCCCAAGTGGCGCACTGTAGCAGTGCGCCACCGGGCTGGCCCCCAATTAAAATTTTTAAACTAAATTTGCTATAATTCTGTCCTTTGACCCTTCCTATAATAGAGGACTCCACAGCTTAAGACTGTTCACATAGCAAGTCCCTTTAAGATCTATAGGCTCCTTCCCATCTCTTCCCTGCGGCTCTAGGCAGCCAGTCCCCTCTAGAATTTATGCAAAGACACACCCTTCATTCTATTCAGGGAAAGTGTATCTGGGTTTCCTTATTGGGTGTGTTAAATTAAGCTTGGCTTAAAGGTTTCTTCAAACATAGTGAAGTGTAACATAACTTTTTTTCTTTGTTTTTTAATTGTAACCTAACATGAATGCAAAGAGACTGTAACCTACTCTTGTTAACAAGTAGCCAAGTCTCAGCTAATTATAGGCAAAAGCCCAGCTGTAACCAATCCAGCTATTTCTGTACCTCAATTCCTTTTTCTATATGTCACTTTACTTTTTCTGTCAATAAATCTTAGCCAACCACATGACAGCCCCATAATCGCTCTAAATCTACTGTGGTTCTGGTGTTGCCTGATTTGTGAATCATTCTTTGCTCAATTAAACTCTGTTAAATTTAATTTGTCTAAAATTTTTCTTTTTAACAGGTGAAATCACTTAAAACACTAGCTCCACGAATATATTAACCTCTTACATTATCTAGAGTATGAATCAGAAGATAAGCAAGTCATCTTCATGAGACTAGCAAAATATTTTGCCAATTAAAAACAATAAACCCTTTCCTAAAACATAACAAATAATGATTCTATGCTTATAACACAAATGCTAATAATCAACTGCAGTACAATTTCATTTTGAATGCAAAAAATGCTAGCAAGTAAAATTTAAATTATTGTATCTACCTGCATTGTGTGTCTCCCGGTTTTTCTTTCTGAAACAAAAAGTGTAGAACAAAGGTAACACGAAAATAATGGGAAAGCATTTTCACCACTTTATGTTTTGAGAACCATAAAAATTAATTTTATGACTTTTTATTTGTTGCATTAATAAGACACCACCTGAAGAAAAATTTTCTTTTATTATGGTATGAAAACCTAACTGCAGATACCTCAATATAAATTTAAAAGCCACAATTTCTGGAAGTAACTAACATTCTCTATTCTTTCATACCCAGAAGCCATAGGTTGGGAAGTGAATCAATCACTGAAAACCTTAACTATCTGAAAAATTAATTTAGGTGCTAGTAAATTCCCAAAGTGATCTGCCAACCAGGTGACTTCTGATGTTTGCCCTGGCAGCCAAGGAGGGGTGGGTGTGGGTCTGTAGGACAGACAAACAACAATCCCTAAAGACTACCTACTTAGCAAAATAGGAATTAATTCTCCTTCTTATCTACCCAAACTATATTATTTGGGGGCTGTGGGTACATACCTATGCTGCTTTTTTGTAGGAGTCTCATTCTCTCTCATTTCTGGCATGATTACAGTGATAGGAACCTACAAAGGGATGGAAAGACACAACAGCAAGCTTAGTCATTCTAGAATCTTAGAGAAATTGATCAAAAGCAATTATATTTGAATACCAAAATGCTAAAAAATAAAATTGACATGGAAAAAGCACTAGATTAGGTGTTAATAGAAAGAGGTATAAGAAAACGGGACAAAAATATTATAAGCAGCAAAAGCAGAACATGGTGAATGTCAAATGTGAGGTACAGTCAGAAAGCATTTGAGACAACTGGAGTACAGAAAGATTATGGCAGGCTTGGAAATCAGAAAGAGCTTAAAGTGGATGTGGATTTGAGGAAGACTTGGAATGACAGATAGAACATACTTGAGTTGGGAGAGTTATGTTCTTTGTTCATGTTACTGAAGTGTTATACAAAATTTAAACTAGAACAATGGTCCACCTCTCTAAACACAGAAATAAAATGACAAGTGCACAAACATGTATTATTCTATACATGGAGGCATTCATTCATTTATTCATTTGCTGAATTTCTTTAACTTCAAACTACTAGAGGTCACACGATATCATTAGAGAGTCATTAAAATCTGGGGATGAAAATTCTATTTATAATATGGAGACACTAAAAAATATTTGCACTATAGGAAAATATACACATATATGGAAAAAATCTAGAAGTGTATATATTAATATACTAACTGCAGTTATGTAAGGTTAGCAATATTATAGATTATTTCTCTTCTCTGATTTTCAAAAATTTCATAATGAAAACTTTACTGCTTTTAAATCCCAGGGATTGACAACCTTTCAAAAGAGATCTGCCAAGCAGAGACACCTGTTCTGGTACACCAGAGGAGGTGCAAGGGTGGTTTCCCACTTTTTTCTCTGAGAGAGAAAAAGGAAGCAAGTATGGAGTCTGAAGTCAGAAAGCATGAGTTTAAAATATGGTTCTATCATTTCCTAGCAGTCAGATCAAGTTATATAACCCGCCAGTACCTCAGACGTTTTAGCTACAACATGGACCATAACAGTATCTACATTACTGGGTTGTTTTGAAAAGGGAATAAAATAATGCAGGACAGCACAACACCTCATTGCCTAGTAGGAATAAGGAGTCGATAAATGTTAGCTATGAATATTAATGAGGTATTTCAGGTTAAGCTTTGGCCTTTGAAAGGAGGGAGAAGATTCCTGGGAAATAAGTAGAAGTGAATGCTGGCAAGAGGATGACACGAAGTACTGACTGAGGAAGACTGCAGAGAAATGCATGATCAAGACCCATTTCCAGCAGCTTATTCCTATTCCACCTTCCCCCTATCATTTGTGAAGGTAACTATCGGCCTAAAAGCAATGCACTCACATTAGATAACCATATAATGATAATGTAGGACATGTAATTAAATACATAAATAATCCCTGTCACCTTTCTCACCAAAGGGCTTGCAGTTTCTTCACTTTTGATTCCTGGCTTCCAATGCCTCCTGTTTCTGATCCAAATGTATCATGTTCTGCCAGAAGATGGTCTATAGGTTATGTTTTCTTCTTACTACACAAGAGAAAAATCAATGAAAGTTTATAGTTTCTAGGTGTCCATTAGCAGCACATAGGGCAAGAGCTGGCAACCCAAGGCATGCAGGCAAAGTTTTAGTGGCATGCAGGATGATCCTGAATTCTCCCCACCACTTGAAGGCAAATGAATACAGTCACTCTCAAAAGTCACTTTCCAATGGGTTGGCTACTTGTGCTCCACCTCCACGAAGATGGTAGCCCATGGATGGTCCCCAGGAGATGATTCCTCCTTTCTCTTATGCATGCTCACTATCCCTTAGGTCCTCACTGCTGGTGGGTTACCCTAGGTCCTCCACCTAGGTCTTACACTAAGATCTGTCCTCTATTCTAAAATTATCTTTCCTTCAATTTTTTATCTCCCCTTTTACTCTTACAAGAGTGACTAAAAATTTACTCAGTACTAAAACTCACTCCACTAAGGCAGTGACACTAGGAAGACAGCCCTCAGATCTGTGCATTGTATGTGCTCTATAAAAAGTGTACATTTGGGGGCTTCATCCCAGACTTGACAAACGAGAAGGCTGGGTAGGGCCCAGGTATTTACATTTTCAACAAGCTCCTTGGATGATATTTCTTTTTCTTTTTTCTTTTCTTTTTGGTACCAAAAAAGTTTGAGAAACTTAGCTCTACTTTACGGCAATGTTTCCCAAACATTTCTGATAATAAGTACTATCTGGAGGTATCTGGGTAAAAATACAAATTCTCAGCCCATCCCAGGCCCATTGAACTAGTCTCTAAGACAGGAATTCCAATCTCAAAGAGAGAGGTCTGAAATTTAATGAGTGCCTCAGATAGTTCATATATGGAAAATTTGGATACACAGGCAGGTATCTTTAATTGATGAAATTTCAAGAATCTGACCAATACCTATTTCTAGTCTTTTCCCTACAGCACTTTTGAAAGCCTGCAGGTAATTTCACATTGTGATTAAGATACATGAAGTAAAAGTTCCAATTGTCTAAACATCTGGAATCTTAAAGTATATGATACTAGGGGCCTATCACAAAAATACATTCTTTGAACTCAGGTGAAAGCCAGGAATTTAATTGAAAAGAATACAACTGCAAATCAAAATTATCCAGTTTACCAAATACTACTATGAATACCCATTTCAAACCACATTTTAACAAATTCGATTACATCCAATTCAATGCAAAATTATTTCCATGTTCAACTCTCCATATATTAAAACTGCATTCTTAGTGTTAAAAAAAAAAATCTATTGGAATAAGGAACTATACAATATTTCATAAATCTTTGTCTACTTACTATTTAACATATTAATAAGGAAATGGCATTTTTATAACAATATTTATATAACTAAATACAAATATATTCTTTAAAATATCTAAAGAGCTGTGAATTTTTAAAGAAAAGTGCTAAAATATTACATTAGTAATATATGAATTATGTTTTTATGGTAAGAAAGAATTATTTCTGAAATTAGTCAAACCCATTGATTCTCAAAGTGTGGTCCACAGATCACCTGCACCAAAATCACATTTTTTTTTTTTTTAATTTAAAAAGATGACCGGTAAGGGGATCTTAACCCTTGACTTGACTTGGTGTTGTCAGCACCACGCTCAGTCAGCGAGCCAACCGGCCATCCCTATATGGGATCCGAACCGGGGGCCTTGGTGTTATCAGCACCACACTCTCCCGAGTGAGCCACGGGCCGGCCCTAAAATCACATTTTTTAAAACTTTTTTTCCCTTTAGGTAAAACTTACATATAATAATTTGCACACATCTTAAGTATTACATTTAATGAGTTTTGACACCTGTGTTACCCAACCCCCATCAAGGTACAGAACATTATCACCAGAGAAAGTTATTTCAAGATCCTTCCTAGTCAATCTCTTTCCCTACTTCAGAGGCAACCACTATCCCAATTTTTTTCACCATAGAACTTTATATAAATGTATAAATTGAGAATTATTTTGTGTCAAGCTTTTACTCAGCATAAAGTTTTTGAGATTCATCCAGTAGTTTGTTTTTTTCATTGCTGAGTATTAATATATAACCACATGTGAACTTACAACATAGTTTGTTTATCCATTTTTCTGTTGATGGTCACCTGGGCTGTTTCCATGTTTTGGCTACTATGAGTAAAGCTACTACAAACTCCTGTAAAAGTCTCTTTATGAATATCATCTTTTCATTTCTCTTGGGTGAATGCCAAGGAGTGGAACTGCAGGGTGTATTATGAACAATTCCACTCCTAGATGTTCACCCAAGAGAAATGAAAGACAATGTCCACAAAAAGACCTACATAAGAATGGTTATTCCATTTTCTCCAGTGACAGTACTATTGTGCTCTCTGTCCCACAATGTAGAAGAGTTCTGGTTGCTTCACATCCTCACCAACATTTGGCATAGTCAGCCTATTAATTTTAGCCATTCTGGTATATAATGACATCTCATAGTTTAATTTGCATTTACTAGATGACTAGTGATATTGAACACTTATGTGCATATTAAGGCCATTTGTTGATCTTGTCTGTTCATATATTTTGCCAATTTTTTTAACTGGATTGTTTACCTTTTTATTTTTGATTTACAGAACAATTTTATATATTCTGAGTTCATTATACCTTCTGGATACCTGTCCATTGTCTGATATACTGAAATATAGTTTGCAAATATTTTCTGCCATTATGTAGCCTGCCTATTCATTTTCTTAACCGTGTCTTTTGGTGAGCAAAAGTTCTTGATAAAATGAAACCCATCGATTTTTTCTTTTATGATTATTCTTTTTCGTGTCCTGTCCAAAAAGCCTGTACCCATCCCCATGATATTCTGGCTATGATTGCTTCTAGAGGTTTATAGTTTCAACTGTTTTTTTAGGTCAGTGATCCATATGGCATAACGTAGGAGTCAAAATTCATTTTTTTCCCCATAAGTATTTTTAGTTGTTCCAACACCATTTGTTGAAAAGATTTTTTTTTCCTCAATGAATTGTTCTGGCACCTTTGTTGAAAATCAAATGTCCATATAAGTGTGGTTCCACTTCTAGGCCCTCTGTTCTGTAGCTCTCTATTCTGATCTATCCTTATGTCATTAACACACAGTCTTGATTAAGTACATGTTTAAAATACAGATTCCTATTCTTCACCCCAGATCTACTGAGTCAGAATCTTGAGAGGGAGAGGTCCAGCAACATTCACTTCTAATAAGCTACCCAGTTGATTCTTATGCACCATAAAGTTTGAGAATTGCATTACTTTAATACAAGTATACTTCAAAAAGCTCATGAAAAAATATAATTAAAAGACAATACAAATATTTCCACGAACTTTTTGAAGTGCCCTCGTATTCCTTCTTCTAAAACTGATACAAACAGACAAATTGACAAATCACGGTTCATATGGAAAGACTAGTGAACTTGGAATTAGGAAACCTGAGCTCTAGTTCCAGATTTGCTACTTAATAATTAGGTATCATTTTATTTATCAGGGCCTAAGTCTCCTTACGTATAAAACAAAAGGATAGTACTAGACTCAGTCATTCAAATATGAATTGAGTACCTACACTGTCCTAGGAATTGCAGATACATAGATGAATAAGGCATGTCTGCCCTCAACAAGAACACAGGATAGATAAGTGCTGTTCAAAGGAACTTTGTGCCATAATGGAAATACTCTATATCTGAGTTCTTCAATAAAGTCACCACTAGCCACATGTGGCTATTAAGTACTCGAAATGTGGCTTGAAATATGGCTGGCGAGACTATGGAACTAAATTTTTAATTTTATATGATTTTAAGTAATTTAAATTTAAATAACTACACATGGCTACTGGCTATCAGACTGGACAACACAGAAAATAAAAAAGATAAGTAAAAGCCTGAATAACAAAAAGTGGTTAGTGAATGTCAGCTTCCAGGCTTTGATATTACCCTACAGCCATATAAGATATCACCATTGGGAGAAGCAAGGTGAAGAGCACACAGACTCTTTGTACTATTTTTGTAACTTCCTGGGGGTCTATAATTATTTAGAACTGAATTTTTTTAAATGGTAGGTGCTACCTCAAAGACATTAATAAAATGCTATGTGAGAACAGAGGATTCAAAATGTTTCTTGTGGGACTCAAAGAAAGCTAGGTCTTGGAAAATAGGTAGATTTTACCAGGTGGAGATGGGAGGAAAAAGGATAGGAGGTAGAAGAAAGAGTAACTAACTGCAAGGGCCACAAAATATAAAAAAGCCTGGTGAGTCTGAGGACTGTACAAAACATAGGAGGGAGGGAAACAGGGAGGAGGTAAGGGCAGAAAGAGAACTTGGACTAGACTGTGAAGAAAAATCCTATGCCTAATGAATATGTTTGGATTTTATCTCAAGATCAGAGATCAGTAATTCCCAAATATCAATCCATAAACCAGCACTAGTCTGAAACGAAGTACCCCTGGTCTACATTAAAATGAAAAAAGGGACAATGGAGTAAGGATTTTTTTCTTTTTTTATTGATATATAACTTACATACAGAGCTCAATGGATTTTTATATATAAACACATTCATGTAATTACCATTCAGATTAAGATATAGAACATTACTAGCGTCTCAAAAGGCTCTCTCATAGTCTGCTACTTAATTCCTTGAAGTTTCTTTTAAAAATATATGCTAAAAAATGCAACAGTATCTCATATATTGCTGGTGGGTATGTAAAATAGCGTAGATGCTTTGCAAAATAGTTTGGCAGTTCCTCAAAATGTTAAACATAGAGTTACTACAGGATGTAGCAATTCTACTCCTAGGTACATACCCAAGAGAACTGAAAACATGTTGACACAAAAATTTGTACACAAATATTCATAGTAGCAATATTCATAACAGCCAAAGAGTTGAAACAACCGAAATGTCCATCAAATGATGAATGGATAAATAAAATGTAGTATATTCATACAATGGGATATTATTCAACAATAAAAAGACATGAAGTACTGATATATACTAAAGCATACACAGACCTTGAAAACATTATGCTGAGTGAAAGAAGCCCGACACTAAAGGTCACATATTTTACTATTCCATTTATATGAAATGTCCAGAATAGACAAATCCACAGAAACAGAAAGTAGATTAGTGGCTGCCAGGGGTGGGAGGAGGAATGGAAGAGTGACTGCTAATGGGTATGGGGTTTTCTTTTGGGGATGGTGTTCTTGAATTAGATTGTAAAAACAGTTGCACAACCTTGTGACTATACTAAAAAGCACTGAATTGAACATGTTAAAAGGGTGAGTTTTGTGGTATGTGAATTTTATCTCAATGAAAAATACAAATAAAAAATGAAGGAAAGCAAAAAAAAGTGTGCCATGAACACAAAATGTTTGACGTCCCCTGATTTAATCAATCCTATGTTGATAAATCTTTTTTAAAAACTCATTTTATTAAGACAAATAATTATATTAAGTATACACATTATGTAACTATTTATATACATATACATTGTTTCATTTAATATTCACTAATTTATAAAGTAAGTGGTATTAAAATAATTAAGTAATTTGTCTACAGTCACACAGTTAAAAATGGTGGAGGCAGGATTCTAACTTAGTTCTGATTCCAGAGCCCAAGGCCTTAGCTATTTTCATAGTGCTTCTCCCAAATTAACAAACATAGTACTATACATTTTAGCAAGACCATGTCTCCAACTGTCATATTCCCTCTTTTTCAACCTACATCTTATGGTTCTGGATATATGTAGATGGTAACATCTAGCCCAGAAAACTTATTTTCTGACAAGGCCCCTGGCTCATAGAAAACAAAAACATCAACCAACAGCCATATGCAAATAAAAAGCAACTTGATTTATAGTTTTTTCAAAGAACAAAATATTCAAATCATCTGCTTTAGATATGTGTTAAATGTCTAAAAGATGGAATTCTACTGTTGGCATTACCTAAAAAGTTTAGAACAAAGTTGGAGAACTCAATTTCAAAACTTACTACAAAGCTACAGAAATCAAAAAGTGTGGTATTGGCATGGGATAGATATACAGATCAAAGGAAAAGAATTAAGAATCCAGAAGTAAACTCTTACATTTTTGACAAATTGATTTTTGACAATGATGCCAAGACCATTCAATGGGGGAAAAATAGACTTTTCAACAAATGAGAGTTTCTTTTGGGAATGATGAAATGTTCTAAAATTATATGATGGTGATGGTTGCACAACTCTGTAAATATACTGAAAGCCACTGAATTACACTTTAACTGGGTGAACTTTATGGTATATGAATTACATCTCAATCAAGTTCCTAAAAAAAAAAGGAAACCCTTTGATAAAAGTCTCTGCATAATTTGAAATTCTCCACATAATTCATGTGATAATTCATATGAATTCATAATTCATCTTTTTTCATCAGTTTATATATCTGATTTCTTTCAGCATATTGTTCCAAAATTCTATTTAGTTACCAATCATCTCCAGGCTCTCTAATGTGGGGAAAATAAGGATTGGTATTTATTTAGGAGAAAACTAAATCTAACTGCTCAGTGGCAAACCATGTTTTCTTCCCACTAAGATACAAATTTGTGGGAAAGGTTATTTAAATTGTGTCTTTAGATAAAATGAAGATAAAAACCTAATTCTTACCATAAGATTTTCAAGTTATAATTAAAGTGTCTTAACTGAAAATATGCTATGCCACATTATTTAAACATTATTTGTCCATGGTTGTATTTTTTTTCCCTGTCATTAGCATTTTTATTTGGTTTAGTATATGCTAGAATATAGATAAGTAACAATATGCCCTTTCTTATCATGGGTAGTCTTTTACATAACTAAAATTTGTGATTAACATTTTATATAATACAAATAAAATAAATCTGTAAATTATCAGAAAAGGAACAAGGATATAGGAAAAAAATACATCTCATATAATTATAGAGGACAGTTAACAATGAAAACCCATTACTTTCCTCTCTAACTCAATTTTACAAAATGAAGTCAACACATATTATTCTGTGAGCTGCTAAGAGTGCATAAACCTGTGGCCCTTTCAAAGGACAGTGGCCAAAGATGAAATGTTATCTTCATGTCATACACTGCTCTTAGTTCTTAACTGGAGTTGAACTTCCTTTCATAGACTTCTTTAGGTGTTGATAATTTGGCAAGATTTTCATCAAGAAATCCAGCTGTAGTGTCTGGGGCTGTGGTCGCTCAGTCTGCTCCTGACAAAGGCAGTCTGTGCCATAGACTACCATGTTCTCAGGGATGATTTCAAAAGTATTCAGGCTGCAGCAATCCCCAGTGATACAGCCACTTGTCAATACTACATTTCTGCCTACATTTGCTTTGGATTCAATGACATTATTATCTCGTATTTTCATGGCTTGGGAATAACAGCCTACTTCAAACACATTATTGGTACCAATGATCATAGGTTTGGGTTCTGGATCTTCAACATCAGGAGTGATATTATCCAGGTGAGCATTTATGATAAAGGCCTGTTCTTCTGTTAGGTTACCTTCACCAATCACTATTGGCCCAGCTTCTGCAACAATTTGTGCTTTCAGGTGGATCACTGTCCTAGGTCTGATAATTACATCTCTGATTTCACTTTCTACACATACAACTGCTCCAAGAGCAATCTTCACACTCTTCTGAGTTTTCTCTGCCATGGTTCAGCCCAGGTCCTGTCCATGGTTTTAGAACAATCTTTTCAATCTCTATACTTAATTGTTTTGCTGTTGTTTAACGCATTCCTAAATGATTTGCAATTATTTAAAATGTGTTCTGGGGCTGGCCAGTTAGCTCAGTTGGTTAGAGCATGGTGCTGATAACACTAAGGTCCAAGGTTCGATCCCTGTACTAGCCAGTTGCCCCCCCAAAACAAGAGAGATCTCTAGTAAACCTTTAGTCCTCTCCAACCAAAATGACTTACTCTACTGGAGTAGAATCTTATCCACTGAAATTATATATCACAACTAAGCTTAAATCTCTGGTCTGGGTCACAGCCATTATACCACTAAACCAAAATGACTTACTCTACTGGAGTAGAATCTTATCCACTGAAATTATATATCACAACTAAGTTTAAATCTCTGGTCTGGGTCACAGCCATTATACCACTAAGGCATTTTATGCTCTGTAACAAAGCTCTACTTATTTTGATCACCTTGCTTTGACAGTCTTTCCTTATAATAAAAATAATATATACCTAGAAAACAAAGCATCATAAAATAGTTAAAACTACTCTCAACCACATAACTAGAATCCACAAGAATCTGTGGATTTTTAGAGATTTCCTTCTGGATTTTTTTCTATATATTTTTACAAATATTGGACCATAAGCAACTTCCTATTCTTTTTACTTAACACGAACTTTCTCCATTTCATTAAATACTCAAAATCATGATCATGATTACAGCATTTATAATATCATACAGATATATATGCTTTAATTTCTATCATCTTATTTAATGCTTTAGACATCTTGGCTCTCTGTATTTTGCTATATGAGCTATTATTTGCAGTTATCTTCTCCAGTATGTTAGGTTAAAAATCCTTTACCTGGAATGTCTGTTACTGGACCTACCTGGTTCAACTCATTAAATCTTGAACTCTTTGGACATACCTGTATGATACTGCAAGGACAGCACAGGGGTACTTGTCACACCCAGAAGAAGTCTTCCTCTATATAAGAGGGTACTTTAAAAAGTTCACAGGAAAATAGTTTAAAGATAATACAAATCTTCCCATAAACTTTTTGAAGTATGCTTGTATGTGGTTTCAGCAGCTGTTTTCCGTCTCGGTGGGAACTGGGGGAACTGTTTATGAGTGTGCTGTGTGTTGTCTTCTGCTTTGTGTAACTGCCATCAGAAGCTCTAATTTCTTTTGCCATTAAAAAAAAAAATCCTACATCCTTCAACAATGGTTGTTGGTCCTTATCAATCACATCACCATCATGTTTGGTGCTATCAGTCTCAGAGGATCGTAATACCAATCTTGGATGCTATGACATACATAAGAATATGAAATAATGAAGTCCTGCCACTACAGCTTTCACTGTGAAATTGAGCCAAACTCTATCTCAGGAAAAAGAAATAAGCCAAAGACATAATTTGCTGGATACATTTTTGAATTTTTTATTTTCAAATGACACGAGAAATCTGTTTTCATAAAAAATTATTTTTGAAGAGTACAGACATATATAAAGTTAAATGGAAAAGTTTCTTTGCTCAACAGTCCCACTCTTCAGGGATAAACAATGTAAACAGCTTGGCATTTTTTAGACCATTTTCTTGTTCTTGCCCATATAAACTACAAATACTTCTGGCACAGAAACTGTACCATAACTAAATTCAAAGAAAACTTCATGTTTTAAGGCTTCTTAAAAAATCCAATTGCAAAAGTAATTCCTGCTCTTTGTAAAAATTTTCAACAGTACAGATACATATGAAGTGTCAATGTCCCACCACTTTTAATCGTCCTATGGTATCAATTCTAGACAATTTCCTACTTACGTCCAAGAATTACGTACGTACATATTCGTAACTGTTACACTGAAAGAGCAGGACATATAAAACTCAAACAGTATAACACACTTTCCAATGCCAGTTCAATCTCCTCTGTAGGGAGACCATACTCCTTGGATAAAACTTAGGGCATATCCCATGATTTTACTGGTCACAATTATATAATAAAAATCCTCTAGTCATTTTAGTCACAAAATAATCCATTGGCAAGATCTCAGAACAGGTCCCTGATGTGAGTAATGCCTCTGCTGCTATCCCCCAACGTCTGCCTCTGACCTTATAGCTCCAGTCTCTTTCTGTTGAGACAGGCTTGCCCTGTCGGGAAGGCCTGTGGCAGGGTGCCCAGACCAGCTCCTTCTTGACTGGGCCACATCTGGTCCACAGAAACACATATCTCTTTGATGCAGCAACTCTTAATACCCTACAGGTATATATATGTACAAAAAGATATTTATTCAAAGGTATTTATTGCAACATTGTTCCAAGTACCAAAAGGCTAGGAAACACCCTAAAGTCTCATCAAAAGGAGACTGATTAAATATGTCATATGATTATGAACCATCTGCAATTGTCTATATTCAACACTTTCTGCCTTTTGTTTTGTTTTGTTTTTAATTTTATTCCTGCAAAAGGCTTTACCTTTTCTGCCTCTTGAAACTGCAGTTTCAGATGGTTCAATCTAGTATCTCTACATACAATATAGTGAAACTATGTACTGTATGTTTGTATATGTGTGTGCACATACATGCAGAGAGAGCACATACTAGACTGTATCCCTCCAAAATTCATATTGAAGTCCTAACCCCCAGTACCTCAGTATGTGACTGTATTTGGAGGCAGGGCCTTTAAAGAGGTAATTAAGGGTTGGCTGTTTACCTTCACTGGTTACAACGCAGTGTTATAACACCAAGGTCAAGGATTTGGATCCCCACAATGGCCAGCCACAAAAAAACAAAGTAAAGAGGTAATTAAATCAAAATGGGGTCATTAGGATGGGCTCTAATCCAATATGACTGGTGTCTTTATAAAAACAGATAAGGACACAGACAACACAGACATAGGGACAACCATGTGAGGATACAGCAAGAAGCCAAGCCTGAAAACAAAGAAGGTAAGTCTTATAAGAAAGCAAACCCACCAACATTTATCTTGGGCTGTTAGCCTCCAGAAGTGTGAGTATATCAACCATATTGATTTGTGTTGTTTAAGTAACCCAGTTTGTAGTATTTTGTTACGGCAGCCTTAGCAAACTAATACTATTATAGGTAATTTTTTTAATGTAAAGTTACAAACTGCTGTATATGATAGCTATCCCTTTGGGGAGAAGAAATATATATATCTATATATATATTTATATATGTTAACTAATACACAGAATGTTTCTGGTAAGATTGCCTTTGAGGAAGGAAAATGAGAGACAGGGTACAAGAAAGACCATATATTTCTGTACATAATTTTCCTTTTTTGCCACATGCATGCTTTTCTATTCTAAAATATGAATTAATTTTTCACTCTTTCTCCTAAATGCCTTTAAGGCTATAACATCTTCTCAAGGTATGACTTGGGCCACAGCCCAAAGCAGGAAGAATTTTTTAAAAGGGAAGGAAGTAACCTTTTTGTTGATGATCTCCAATTCTATAAACTGAATAAATTCAGTGAGAAGAGAATCTGCCTAAGTAACTGGGAATTAAAACAGCTAGTTTTAACCCTGATTATTTTGAAACTAGAACATATTTTCCCCACTACAGACTAAATATTTTATAATTTTTCTTGGAGGTTATCACAGTTTTTCTTTCTTTTTTCTTTTTTGTTTTTTTTCGTGTCCGGCAACAGATCGCAACCCTCAGTGTCGCGCCCGTACCGGACCGGGACCGGCAACGGGATCGCAACCCTCAGTGCTGCGCCCGCCCCTCGCTCAGCCAGTGAGCGGGAACCGGTCTGTATTTGGGATCCGAACCCTCGGCGGGAGCACCGCCGCACTCCCAAGCGGCGCACTGTAGCAGTGCGCCACCAGGCCGGCCCACAGCCCATTTTTTAATGGAATATTTTCATACTCATTGATTTCTAAATAGTATGCAGTTTCAGTTAAATTTTAAATTGTTTTTAAAATACTGAAAAGCACAAAAATAAGTATTACCCCTCATACCCTTTTTTCTGAGGAGAAGAACTAAACTACCCACTACTACCTATTCAATTCTATCCTCTCCCAGTTGGAAATCAATTTGGCATCAATTTTTCTGATCTTTCTACTGGGTTATCTAGATATACATATTACCACATGCACAGAAACTTTTTATAAAAATGAAATCATGCTATATATGTCACTCTGAAACATGCTTTATTTTAAAATCGAAATACATTCTAGACATCTTTCCAAGTACATATCAACTCACCTTATTCTTTTTAATACTTCCGTCGTAATACATAGAATGGATGAGTTCATAATTTATTTAGCTATTCCCCATTGATGAATATATCTTTATTCCCTCTTTTTTTTTTGCTATTAAAAAAAAATGCTGCAATAGGGGCCGGCCCGGTGGCGCACTGCTACAGTGTGCCGCTTGGGAGTGCAGCGGCGCTCCCGCCGAGGGTTCGGATCCCACATACAGACCGGTTCCCGCTCACTGGCGGAGCGAGGGGCGGGCACAGCACCGAGGGTTGCGATCCCGTTGCCGGTCCCGGTCCGGTACGGGCGCGACACTGAGGGTTGCGGTCCGTTGCCGGACACGAAAAAAGACAAAAAAAAAAAAAATGCTGCAATAAACATCTTTTAAATTTTTATAAACCCAAAAGTAACAAAATGTATCTTGTTATTGCTTAATTTAAATCTCCTTGATGACTAGTGAGGCTGAATACCTTTTCACGTGTTATGAATCATTTATAGTTCTGTGATTTGGTTGCTTTTATTACCTTGACTTTTTCTTCCTTGTAATTTCAATTTTTATATCCTCTTCAACCTGAGTTGAAATAAAGAGCTTTCCAAATAGTTATATTTCTTTTTCTGTTCCCCTTTTGTTATTTTTTTTTCTTGTTGTTAACTGTTTTCTTGCATTATGATTGGCAATATCTACTCTTTGGAATCTGAGGTTTTCTTTGTAGCCATCTTACGTGATATATATGTACATATATTTATATGATGTATTTTTCTATGATTGCGTATTATTAGCTCCTTAAGTATAAAGTTATATTAAATATTTTTTAAATATAACATTTGTTATCTGGAATTAAACTATGTCTGATAACAATATTACTATGCCTTTTCTTTCATTCAACATTCGTGGGGGTCAGGGGGCGATTTGCCTGGAATGTGTATGTGTAGTATATTTTATTTTTAACCTTTTTGCATTGTTTTGTTTTATATTTGACTGAAATAGCACTTTATATTTGCCTGGAATGTGTATGCATAGTACACTTTTTTTTTTTTTTTTAAAGATGACCGGTAAGGGGTTCTTAACCCTTGACTTGGTGTCAGCACCACACTCTCCTGAGTGAGCCAAGGGCTGGCCTGAGTATATTTTATTTTTAACCTTTTTGCATTGGTTTGTTTTATTTTTGAATCTAGAAATTTGTTTCTATACAATCTTTTTTTTTTAAATGAGAATTTATTCCAGTTACATTTATTGTAACTATATTTATATTTGGTCATATTCTGTCCCTTCTCTCATCCCTGCCCCACATTTTTTTTTTTACTTTTACTTGCCTGATATTCTTTTTATTTTCTTCAATATCTTTTTTTCCCTTTTATTTCTATTCTATTCACAAATGTCTTTAACAATTTTCAAAAAAGTACTGTAGTATATGTTTGTTAGATATTTTCCCTCTATTTCAAGAAATTCCCCAATTTTCACTTGGGTATATACCCCTCCCCAACCCAGTCCTTGTGCTTTCAGTACCAGGCCCTGGCAGGTCTTGGCAAATGACTTTTTTCCAGCCATGGTGATTGGTCTCAGGTTGCTTGAATTATAGCAAAGCTAGGACTTTTCTTTGATGGTGTAGGAGCTATGCTCTTTCTCTCCCAGATTTAAAGAGGAATTATAATTCCATATACTGAACTTGCAGACATCTTGCAAAAGAGGGAAGCCCATCTGAGGATTAAATTGACACATTAAAAAAAAGCAAAGCAGAGAAGACATCAGAGAAAAGAAGTTGCTTATTGATAATCTAAAATATCCTAATATTAAAATTTAAATATATTTTCCTTCTATTAAAAACTGTATCTATGGTTTCCTCCCCTCCCACTACAAAAGTTTTAATATACTCTATTTCTTGCCCACTAACTTCCCACTATCCACCTCTGCCAGGGACTTACTGAAATTTTCTAGAATTTTAGTACTAGAATACTAGTTCTTCTTCTATATCTATATTCCATGTCTCAACATCTCACAATTTTCTTCTTTGTCTTTTTGCACCATATTTTGGAAGAATTCCTTAGTCTGATCTTCTAGTTTATTAATTTAGTCATCTACCACAACCATGCTGCTATTCAGCCTGCTATTAAATTTTTTATTTCAGAAAACATGTTTTCAATTTCTAATTGTTCTCATTTCTTTTTCATAGCAACCCATTGCTTTTTATGGAAAAGATATTCTCTCAAATCACTGAGGATATTTTTGAGCAAAAAATATTACCCTTTGTCTAATACATGCAATTTGTTTTCTCAAAGATTGATTCCTGTTGGTTGAGTTTGGTGTTCCTCTTTCATTGTTGGTTTTCCTTAAATATTTAGTGACTCTTGGTTGAACAAATTGGTGGCTAAAGTTGGTTTCCCCAGCAAAGAGGTTCTCAACTCTGGCTGAACTATAACAATCACCTTTTTATAAAAAAGCTGCCCAGGTGATTTTAATGTGCATCCACCACTAAGAACCACTGCCTTAATATATGTGAAAAGCACTCCTCCCTGCCATAATTGTGCATGTCAATCATAGGAATTCTGGCTATCAAAGAGATCATCTGTGAGTAGAAATGAGCAGCCAGGTGAATGCCTCCGAAGGAAGGAGCTCCATATTCACAGTGGCAGCCAGAAGTTCTCTAAGGTATAACTCTGATTTTCTCTCTGGTTCTAAAGCCCATGTTGGAGAAACCCCCATTTTATATAGATATGTTCTAGCAGCTTAGCCTGTGGGTAAATTTAATTAGCTATTCTAGTGGGTCCTGGTACATTTGCTTTGAAGTCTAATATTTAATGACCTTTTGACCACCTTCAACCCACTTTAACTTTCAAAGTCTCTGAGCTTTGAGGTATTCCAGAATTGTGTTGAGAAAACTCACTTCATTTATTTCCCTTTTTAGCCTATATTAGGCTGTAAATTTCACCACACAGTAAGGTTCTGCCATCAATCTGAATGCATATACTTTGTGTTTTTGATCTGTATGTGAAACCCTTCCCAGTTTTTCAACACTAATTAGGGTGTATCCTTATTTGTGTATCCTTATTTTCCTATTTTCTTATTCTTTTTGTTACTTAACTAGATCTTTTTTCATTATGTTAAACTACTCAGATCATACTGATCATACTTTCTCCCTACAAAGTTTCAAACCATTTCTGTATAAAAGCCATTATGTTTTAATAATAAAGCTAACTTTCAACTCTGATCTTACTCCAAATCTTTAGTTAGGCAAAGCTGTCTTCAGAACATTTCATTTTAAAGCAAATTAACAAGTCAATTTGAAAAGTGTTATGTTGTCTTGCTTCTTAAGAGACCTACTCCAAATTCTTCATTTTATCAATAACACCAAAACTTTAACCTGACTCTAAACCCCAAAACAGTCTTCCAATCTTCTCACCAAATCTTATCAATTCTTCTCAGTGTTCGTTTCTTAGATTAGGCCCCATTTTACATGTCTGGCTCTTAGTCGTTTTTGCTTCCAGCCTTTTCCCTATTCTTCAATGGATTTTATACCTCAATATCTCATCACTCTTTCCAACTCACCATATTGAACTATGTTCTTATCCTGCTCCAGAATCTACACTACTATTTTCCATTGTCTACTGCATCACATCCAAACTCTAGGTTTTGGCTTTCATGACTCTACCTTCATCACTGGCCAGTCTCACTCACCCACTTCCACCTAGCACAACACACAGGAGCAGGGTTATCTAGCTAATCATGCCATCTACTCTTCCCTTCTCTCCAATTCAGATAGGTTCTTCCCTAGGCTCCTTATCAACTAGTTCACTTTTGGCTAAACCGTGCTATTTTCCCATCTTTCCTCTTTGCTCAGATTATCCAGATCCTACCAACCCTTTAAAGTCTAGTGCAAGACTGTCTTCATCTGTAAACCTTCCCTAATATTTGTAGCTAACAAGAAACCCTCTTAGTTATACTCTGGACTTCATCATTCCCACTACTTAATAAACTTGTTACATATCTCTTTTCTCACATACATTATTAATCTCTCCCTCCTATTAGTGCTTTTCCATTAAAATATATCTTTATTCAATTCTTTCCATTTAAAAGGCTAAAATGATTTTTTCCCCTGACCCTGCAACTCCCACTAGGTGTTCCCATTCATTCTACCTCCCAACCATCAGGCTTCCTGAACAAGTAACTTCACTCACTGTCCCCTTTCTCACTTCCATTCACTCTTCAACCAGCTGTTACCTAACATTTATTGCTAAAACTTCTTATAGTAAGTTCACCAAAAGACTTCCACACTGTCAAATCCAATGAACTCTGTATGAAACACTTGTTTTGGCCTTCTGGCAATAATACTCTGCTTTTCCTTTAAGGAGTTTCTCTGTCCCATTTCTGAGGTCTGATGGGACCATCAAACATGGGCTCACCTCTGGGATGGGCACATGGCTGACCAATAAGAGTCCTTGCAAAAGAAGGAAAGTTGGTTCAGGCTGGGTCTCCCATGTACCCATTTGATCCTGGGAATTTCTGTTCTCTGGCCTTTCCAAGGCTTCATTGTTCTACCTGTGAGCTTACCCCTAACTCCCGTTTTCTGCTTAAGTTAGCCAAAGTCAATTTCTGTTACTTATAACCAAAGAGCAATTGGTCCTGTAAGTGACACAGAGGTAGAAGTGGTATCTCTCATAGTTACACCACAATTTCTTCTCCCCGTCTCCTTCACCATGCCTTTTGTTGTTTAAGAAATTATGGTAACTAACATGAGAATGCTTTCACCAGGGGACCCAATAACAGCTTCATTAATTGCAAGGTAAGGCTATATGGGGCTCCTCATGCAGCCAGGCATTAGACGAAAGGGAAATTACAAACAGCATAGATGGAAATTGGGGGTATCCTGGGGCACCTCTGTCCTAAGACTAGCAGTGAAGTTACCAGTAGACTACTGCTACCCTACATAGGCCAGATCTGAAAGGGCTCAGATCTCTCAAGAATAAGTTTGCAAACCACATCTGTATGACTTCAAAGTTCAAGGTCTTTAACACAGCACTTTCTACTGATATCAACCTACTTGCAGCTACTTACTCAAGGAATGCCCTTTCTCACTTCCATGCCTTCATACTTAACTTTGAATGAAATGCCAATATTAATTTTCCAACTGTGAACTCCTAATTATCCTCTTTGAAACTTTTCCTGAGTCCTAGAGGTTAGACTAGAAACCCTTCTTCATAGTTCGAAACATCCTGACATAATACCCCACAATGTCTTAACATGAAATATACTCTGTATGCTAACTGGTTTATCCTACTAGACTGTAAGCTTTTAAGTGGTAGAAACTACATCTTTCATATTTGTATCCTCAGCAACTGGTACTCAGTAAGGGAGTAATAAATGTCTGCTGAAAGAATATCTGTTCTTTCCTAATTTTTCAGTATTAATTATTGCACCATATGAATACTGCATTAAGTCTCTTAATTATTTGATATGGGTGTTCCCCCAATCCTCCCAATAAGTTTTAAAAATTCTTAGGAGCAGAGTCCACCATTTACTACCTCTGTGTTCTCTTTAGCACCTAACAGCATTGGGCACATGGTAAGTACTCAATAAATACTTGATGAACTGAATTAAAAACACAGTATTAGCACATTAATAGGAGCAACTTATCATGCCCTACTGATCTAATTAAAAGATCTGGACTTCTGAAGTACTGCAATTGTACCCATATGGAAAACTTAATGAGAAAAAGAAAAATTATCCAATTGGACAGTTAACAGCTTTTCCTTTAGCAAGATTTCCACAAATATTTTATGGATAATGAGAACCAAACTTTATAGCTCAGAGTAAAAGACTCAAGGTATATGTGCCTGTGCATATTGGAAGAAAGATTACATATTTAAGGGATCTGTCACACTGCAATTACTTAGATTGCAGTAACCTTAACCAATCCATACTAGGAGTACAGGACATAAGAATATTCAATAACAAACTCAATTAATGCCAAATCAACCTATGCTCAAGATGTATATGGTCATCTTTGTATAATATGTAACATGGCAGTTATTTACTTATTCAACAAACATTTATTAATGCCTACTAATGACAAATGCAATGTTAGGTCCTAAGAAAACAAAGATAAAGAGAACACAGTTCCTATGTTGCTGGGCTTCTAGCTCTGCCATGTTGCAATGCCATTTAAGAATATAATGTGGGGCTGGCCAATAAAGTTCACTTGGTTAGAGCATGGTGCCAATAACAGTGAGGTCAAGGGTTTGAATCCCTGTACTGGCCAGCCTCCTCGCCCCCCCCCCCCAAAAAAAGAATATAATGTGAATGATACCCCCCAGAGTTGCCCAGCATGGAGGTCCTTGGGTTAGCAGTCTGGTGGGGAAGGCAAAAGACACATACTTACAGCAATGTGATAAATGCTAACACAGAAATAAGCACAAGCTGACATGGGGCCACAGAGGAGAAAATAACTTACTGAAGAAATCAGGAAAAGATACTGAAAAAACTGACATCCACACATGAATTCAATGCTAGTTAAGGTATGAGGAAGCTACTAAGACAGAAACATCTGGAATGGACTCAAACTTGAAATTAAGCTTGCATGCATAGTTGGGCAGGTTCCAAACCAAACCAATCCAACTCAAAGCAAACCATTGTAGAAGAGTCAAAATATAAAATATTCCTTGCCATTAAGTTTGAGAATAATGAAATACATGTATTATATAAGAAGTTAAACTACCATGTTATAAGCATAAAGGGAGTCTTTTAAACAATATGTAGCATAAATGTTCAAAAGGAGGTGATCACTAGAACTAGAGTAAGCTGTCCTGAAAACCTTCATGTAAGTATAGCGAGAACTATTGGTGGGGAAGGGGGACACAGGGAGGGGAATTTGTATCCTGATAATGGCCAATGTCATTAACAAAAGCAGGGCTCTAAACTCTATATTAGTAGGACACGAGGGGGTTCACGCAAGGAAGCAGTAGAGAAAAAGTTGGACACATGCGTGAAGGCCTGATTTAGAAAAGTCTGGAACACAAGACTAGCGATTTGGACATTGTTCTCGACTCATAGTGGTTCTCAGCTCTGGATGTCTTTTAAAAAATTACCTGACTTTAAAAAAAATACGCCCATGGCCCAGCCTTACCCCAGATCCAAAGTGAGAGAATCTCTCCAAGTGGCCTGGGTGTTAAAATTTAAAGGCACAGAATGATTCTAATATACAGTCTACGTTAAGAACCACTGGGCTAGAGAATAGAAAAGTAAAGCATGATAGATGTGGTTAAGGCCCAAGCTTGATTTAAGACCCTGCTTATAAGTAACAGTTTGGGACCGATTACCTGTTGAAGCTTATCTTCTAACCTGAGTTAAACATTCTGTTTTCTTAGTGTTTCTTTTCCCTTGTTGATAAGGCTAGGCCCTGAAAATAGGAAAATAACCCATCAATACACGACTAGCTCAATGACTGCACAGTCTGCAACTTCAGAATTTTATCTCCATGATGTCCCATAGACAACAAACCTAGAAAAATATTTCAATTCTAAACTGCCCTTACAGTCCTGCAATGCAGTGCTTTTATATCAGGGAAAGTTCTAGGCTACATCCATGTCCAGATTTTACAAAGCTTCTCTTAAATACAGAGAGAATCTAATACCCATGTATACAAAATTCATATTGCTTAACCTGGAGCAAAATGTGAGACTAACTATTCATTCTTGTAGTACCTGGAGACATTACACTACTCCTGGTTTCGGAAGTGCAGTGATTACAATGTATTTTACTTATCTTGCAACAAATAATTTCAGAGTATTTCACAAATAAAGGGAAACAACACATGTATCCCATACAGCGACTCTGTACTACATTAAACAAGTGTCCTGTGCAGGAGGAAGAGTCATCAGGGTGACTGGAGAGTATGAAAGCCTACTGATCCTTCAAAAAGCAGGTTCTTTGTTTTTTAAGAAAAAGCAAACTTGGAAATATGCTTCAGAATCCATGTTACTCACCGTACAATTTATTCAAGAAACCTCTACATTCTTTACCTGCAAAGTTGGCCACAAGTGTCTCGTTTTGTTTGGTGTTAGGTCACTATATCCATACATGATGGTAAAATATTATGAGAACATGAGTTAGGATTCCGCACTTAGGTTTATGCACTCTCTTATTTCCAGATAAAGTTAGTAAAGTCGAAAGACCACATACCGACGTAACCGGGGGAAGGAGGTGAAGTGGGTCAGAAAAGTGAGTATACGCAACAATCAAAATGTTAAACATGAACATGAGCCCAGAAATCTTATCGCCCTTCTGGAAATATGGAAACCGATTTCAAGAGCTGGCCATTCGCTTTCACCGCTCCTATTCAGAAAGCAAAAGAAAGGCTTCTAAAAAGAAAACGCAATCCTAACTCTCCAACATAGGGGTGAGAGTTAAAAAGCAAGCCACATGAGTCTGACCAGTCGTCCGAAGGAAATTCAGAGTGCAAGGAAAGAAACGGATGAAGGAGACAGGAAAAGGTGACCGAGGCGGGCAAAGGCCATCCGGTGTGAACCTGGCTGCCCAGCTCTTTATGCACCCACAGCAGCATGGGGCCTCTCGTCCCGCGCGCCTCTGGGTGCCGGGGCTCAGGGCGAGTCCCCCACGGGCCTGGCACCAGGGGGCGCGGGGAGGTCCAGTATTCGAGGGGAGCCCGCACCGCCCGCGCTCGCGCCCAGCCAGGTGCCGCATGCGGGGGTCCCCAGGAAGGAGGCACACTTTGCGCAGCCCTCGCCTCCTGGAGCAGAGAGGGGGTGGTGGAGCTGAGCCCGGAGCCGCTCCCCAATCGTAGCTCCCTCCAGTCACCCCTAGGAATAAGAAAAAAAGGATGTCATGCAATGAAACTGGGAAAGCTCTTATAAATCATGAAAATAGTCTTTTAGCGCCATCGAAGGGTCCCAAGTATGAGGGTGAAAAATTAGATTCACTCTGTGTGAAAAATCGACTTGAAGGCTGGCCGGTTAGCTCAGTTTGTTAGGGTTGGTGCTGCGTGACAGCAGGGTCCCAGGTTTGGTCCCTGTAATAGCCAGCTGCGAAAAAGAAAAACAAAAAAATCGATTTGGCCTGGAGGCAGGGAGACCAGTTTCACTTGGCCACTACATTCTGTCACCGGTATAGGCCCTGTAAGCACATGCCGGCTAGCCCGAAAATAGGACTGGTGTGATTATCTGATGTCATCCCCTCACACCTAGTGCAGTAAACCAATGTTGAATGGGTAAAGCCAATGAAAAGATATCTAGTTGGGATTTAGGCTTCAGTTAGAAAATGAGGATTAAATTAAAAACGTAATACTGCAACTTTTTTTTTTTTTTGTCTTTTTCCGTGTCCGGCAACGGTTCGCAAC